>NC_072441.2:128260075-128563106 GCF_028878055.3 Symphalangus syndactylus | reverse complement strand
TGTTCTACAGGCACTATCTTACTTTATCCTCATGACAACTATATGAGGTAGGTGTCTGAGAAGGCTTGCTCTGTGTCCCCACCCAAATCTCACCTTGAATTTTAATTCTCATAATCCCCACATGTCAAGAACAGGAAAAGGTGGAGGTAATTGAATCATGGGGGCAGTTTCCCCCATACTGTTCTCCTCAGACAGACAAGACAAGCTAGTGAGTGAGCTCTCAGGAGATTCGGTGGTTTTATATGTGTCTGGCATTTCCCCTGCTTGCTCTCACTCCATCCTGCCGCCCTGTGAAGAAGGTACCTGCCTCTCCTTTTTCTTCCACCATGATTATATGTTTCCTGAGGCCTCACCAGCAATGCAGAAACTGAGTCAATTAAACCTCTTTCCTTTCTAAATTACCCAGTGTTGAGTATGTCTTCATGGCAGTGTGAGAATGAACTAATACAGTGCCATTATCATCTTATTTTAAAAATGAAAAACCTACGGTCTAGAAAAGTAACTGTTTCAGTGGCATCAGGCAGCTAGTAATTGGTACAGACAGGGTTTGAACCCTGATATTCTGAGTACCAACCCCATGATCATGATCATGTAATTAAATGATAGGTTTCAACAATTAAATGAAGGCAAAGATATCAGGGATAATTGAAACCAAGTGCTCCAATACATGAACATTAGATTATTTGTGTTTTTATAAGTGAAGAAACCTAAATTGAAATTAATCTTCTCTAAACCTCCATAGTAGGAATTATTATTTTCAAATATCTGAAATATTACCTTATGTTTACTTTTTTGAATTTTAAAATTTTTGTTATGAAATATTTAGGTGTACTGAATACCTAGATTTAATCCATGTTAATATTTTGCCAGCTTCTAATCTTTAAAAAGAAATAAAAATTGTAAAGTTTTTCGTATAATCACCTCTCCCCAGAAAACCATTCTTTTCCTTTCTATCCCTGTGATAACTAATGCCCTGCAGTTGTTATATATTCTTTGTCTACATATTTTTGTATTTCGTCATGTATGACTTTTGTATATTAATCTAGTATCCAACAGTCTTGTATGATTAATTCTAATAGTTATTCTGTGGCTTTCTCTTGAATTTTTAAATTAATTTTTAGTTTTTGTGGATATATAGTAGTTGTAGATAATTATGGGATAATGAGACATTTTGATGTAAGTTTACAATGCATAATAATCACATCAGGGTAAGTGGGTTATCCATCACCTCAAGCATTTATCCTTTGTTTTAGAAACAATCCAATGATACTCTTTTAGTTATTTTAATACATACAATTAAATTATTGAGTGTACTCATCCTGTAGTGCTATCAAATACCGTATCTTATTCATTTTATATTACTATATTTTTGCACACATTAACTGTCCCCACATCCCACCCCCTCCCACTACCCTTCTCTTCCTGTGGTTATCTTCTGTTTACTCTCTGTCTCCATGAGTTAAATTGTTTTAATTTTTAGCTTCCACAAATAAGTGAGAACATGCAAACTTTGTCTTTCTGTGTTTGGCTTATTTCACCTCCAGTTCCATCTATGTTGTTGCAAATGACAGGATCTCATTCTTTTTTATGGCTGAATTATACCCCATTGTGTATATGCATCACATTTTCTTTATCCATTCATCTGTCGATGGATGCGTATGTTGCTTCCAAATCTTGGCTGCGTGAATAGTGATGCAATAAACACAGACAAGCAGATATATTTTTGATATACTGATTTCCTATCTTTTCAGTATATATCTAGTAGTGGAATTGCTGGATCATAAGGTAGCTCTATTTTTAGTTTTTTGAGGAACTTCTAAGCTGTTCTCTATAGTGGTTGTACTAATTTACATTTCCACCAACAGTGTATGAGGGTTCCCCCTTCTCCACATCCTCGATTTCATTTGTTATTGCCTGACTTGGATAAAAGCCATTTTAACTGGAGTAAGATGATATCTCGTTGTAGTTTTGACTTGCATTTCCCTAATGATCAATGATGTTGAGCCTCATTTCATATACCTGTTTGCCATTTATATGTTTTCTTTTGAGATGTCTATTCAGATCTTTTGATTATTTTTTAAATCAGATTATTAGATTTTTTTCCAGTATAGTTGTTTTCCCTGCTTATATGTTCTGTTTATTAATCCCCTGTCAGATGGATAGTTTGCACATATTTTCTCCCATTCTGTGGTTTCCCTCTCCACTTTCTTGATTATTTCTTTTGCTGTGCAGAAGCCTTTTACATTGATGTGATCCAATTTGTCCATTTTTACTTTGGGTTGCCTGTGCTTGTGGGGTATTACTCAAGAAATCTTTGCCCAGTCCAATGGCCTGGAGAGTTTCTTCAATGTTCCCTGTAGTAGTTTTATAGTTTGAGATCTTAGCTTTAAATTTTTAATCCATTTTGAATTGATTTTTATATGGCAAGAGATAAAGGTCTAGTTTTATTTTTCTACATATGGATATACAGTTTTCCCAGCAGCATTTATTGAAGAGATTCTCCTTTCCCCAGTGTATGCCTTTGTCAAAATGTGTTCACTATAGATGTATGGATTTGTTTCTGGGTTCTCTATTCTTTTCCATTGGTTTGTGTGTCTATTTTTATGCCAGTAGCATGCTGTTTTGGTCACTATAGCTTTGTAGTATAATTTTCTCTTGGATTTTCTACGTAGGAAATCATCATCTGGAAATAAGAAATAATTTTGTTTCTATTTCCGAATACTTACATGTCTTACTTCTATTTCCTGTATTATATGTTCTGGCTAAACCTCATGTGTAATGTCGAATAGACGTAGTGGCAGCAGGCATCTTTGCCTCTTCTTTTTCTTTAAGAGAAATGTTTCTAAAGTTTTGACAACAATTTGTGGTTTTAATAGGTAATCATTATCCAGTTTAGATTAATTCTCTTTGAGTACTGAATTTCCAGGAGATTTAATCATGGTTATTGAATTTTATCTTGTTTTTTCGTTCATCTATTGAGATGACCATATTGATTTTGCTACTTAAATCTGTTAATGTTGTAAATTATTTTAAATTAAACAGTAATTAATATATCTTTGAAGTTTTTAGATAAATCCTACTTCTTAGTAATTAAATTTTCTGCATATTGCTGTTTTTTTTCTATATATTGCTGGATTTTGGTTGTAAATATTTAAGTTGGATTATTTCATCAATATTCATAAAATTTCTTTCTATAAATTGTATTTCTAGTGTCATCTTTTCCTGGTTTTGCTATCATAGTTTGCTAGCCTCTTTAAATGCTTGTTTATTTTTGTTTTAACTTACAGATGTACTTCTCTCATATGTCAGAGAACATAAAAGCCAACAAGTCCAAATTTTTATATCTTGGACTTATTTATTTTTTCTTAGTTTCCATCTGAAAAATCCCAAGGAATAATTCTGATTTGCTTTGCAAACCACATGGTTGGAGTTTGGAAGTGGGGTCATTTCTAAGAGAAAAGAATGGATTCTGGGGAGATAGTGCTGTAGTTGTGCATTACATACTTCTTGCAAGTTTATTTTAACATGCCATAACTGGAAAGAAAACACAATAAAAACAAAAACTTAAAGAAAATATGAAAGGGGTTTTAAGTTAAGCTTAACTTCCTCCTACCAGTGTAATTTTGGATCAATTATATCACCTCTCTGTACTCCCCTTTCCTCAGCTAGAAGAAAGAAAAAATATCTACCTTAGAGATAGGTAAAGTTTAATTAGTTTGCCTATGAGCTTCTTAAATAAACATACCTTGTCTCTATTCTCAGTACTCCACACAAAGTAGAAGCTCAGTGATAGCTGAATGAATGAATGACCTAATGTACAGTTCATTTAATGCACCCTCCCTTGTGTCTAATGCAGTGCTAGTACATAATCAGAGTTTAATACTTACTCTGTTTTACAATCCCAAAGGGCACACAGTAACATTAGCTTCAACTGCTTTACAAGTACCTCCCACATCAAATTGTTTTAGGCCTTTCCTGCAGATAAATCTATCCTAATTATAACCAAAGCTCTGAAAGTGAACAGGTCACCCTTCTAGCCTATCCATATTAAAGTACCAAATGGCGCAAAGGGAGAGTACTAGGAGCAAAATAGGAGTTTGTTTTAAAATGCCTATCTTCTCCCCCTCCTCAAAAGAAAGAAAAAAAAGGCATAAGACTTTAAGCACCTAGAAAGCTGCATTGACTTTGAAATGCCACATTTGACCTTAGTTCTGGACACATATAAAGTTTAAGTCATTTATCTTTTCTAAAAGGAATTACCATGATTCAAAAATTACTCAGGAGACTGTGGGTATATGCAGAGAACTAGATGGAAGCCAATGTTTAATGAAATACTGGTGAAACCTTCTCAGAAAAGGCTGGCTTAGTCAACTTAGTTGACTCTCTTGTTAAAGTAAATTTGCTACAACAGCAGCAGCTGCCATTTATTTGAGCAACTTATATGTGGGACAGTCAGGATTAAAATTCAGATCTGTCTGATGTCAAAGCTCATGTTCTTTCCAAAATGCAATACAGTAGTCTCCTCTTATCCTCAGAGAATATGTTCCAAGACCCCCAGTGGATGCCTGAAACCACAGACAGTAGAAAACCCTGTACATATTATGTTTTCCCAATACATACATACCTTTCATAAAGTTTAAATTATAAATTAGGCACATTTTGAGATTAACAGCAATAACTAATAAGAAAATAGAATAATTATAATAAAATGTAATGAAAGTGATGTGAATGTGGTCTCTCTCTCTCTCCCTCAAAATACTTTATTGTACTGTTCTCACATTTCTTGTTATGATGTGAGATGATACATGCCTACCTGGATCATAGAGCCATAGCAATATTGATGGTTGAATGTTTGGAGCAGACAATGTCAATGATTAACAGACAGGTTGTGTATATAGTGTGAATATGCTGGAAAAATGGGCTGATTGATGTTCTGGGCAGGACAGATGAGGGACAGCTACTCAGAACAGCTTGAAATTTAAAACTTATGAATTGTTTACTTTTGAAATTTTCTACTTAATATTTCTAAACCCCACTTGACTGTGGGTAACTGAAACTGTGAAAAGCAAAACTGTTGATAAGGGGGGACTACTGTATTACTTTCTAAGCAAAACAGTTCTGAAATTCACCAAAGGACTTTATTGTGATTGCATCTGTGTTCCTTTTTACCACATAGAGGTTTGGTCACTGTATTAACAGGACTATCAGATTTCAAGACCTTATTTGCATGAGTGATAAGTGGGTAGAATATGGAAGCTTCCCCAGGTAGGTAGAACTATTAAGACAGGCCTTCATCCCTCATGGGATCCGGGAGCTTTTCATCTCTATTTCCCGGCCAATTAGTTATGAATGAACTGTGGAAAGAAGCAGCAGAGCCCTGGTGTCATGCAAGGTTAGAAGAGCAGATAACCTTTATTGAGCACTGTATTGGTCTGTTCTCATGCTGCTAATAAAGACATACCCAAGACTGGGTAATTGATAAAGGAAAGAGGTTCAAATGACTCACAATTAAGCATGACTGGGGAGGCCACAGGAAACTCACAATCATGGTGGAAGAGGAAGCAAACATGTCCTTATTCACATGGCAGCAGCAAGAAGAAGTGCCAAGCAAAAGAGGAAAAGCCCCTTATAACACCATCAGATCTCATGAGAACTCACTATTAGGAGAACAGCATGGAGGTAACTGTCCCCATGATTCAGTTGCCACCCACTGGGTCCTTCCCATGACACATGGGGATTATGGAAACTACAATTCAGGAAGAGATTTGGGTGGGGACACAGGCAAACAATATCAAGCACTTACTAAGTATCAGGCTTTATACTAAGCACTTTATATATGTTAATGCTCACTACAATTCTTTGAAATAGTTATTACAATGCTTAGAATGTGGAGCCAGAGTTCTGTCAGAAACAAGAGCAGATAATTTTTATTGAGTACTTACTAAGCAACAGGCTTTATACTAAACACTTTATATACATTAATGTTCACTGCAATTCTTTGAAGCAGTTATTATTACAATATTTATAATGTATAGCCAGGGTTCTGCCAGAAAGTGCCATTTCACTGAGATCTGAAAGATGAGTGGGACAACAGACAAAAGGTATGTTTACAGGAGTAGTGAGAAAGCTTTTCAGATAGAAGGAACAACATACACAATTCCCCAAGTCAAAAGGCAGCAGGAGATATTCCAGGAAGTAAGAAGGCCAGGATAATAGGAACCCAAGAGAAGGAGAGAACCATGTGAGAGGAAACTGAAATGTGGGCTGGGGTCCCTTCTCATAAGAACTTGTAGTCAAACCAATGTGCTTCCCAAATCTTAGTCACTGGGACATATCTTCATGAGTTTTGAATTGTTTTTGTATCATTTTGACAAAAAATAAATCCTATTTTTTAAAATTAAATAAATTGTTCTCTCTAGTAAGTAAAGAGAGTTTATTTAGAAAATGTTAGGCTGCCACATCTCTTTTTTAAAGATCCAAGGAAAGGGGTTTGTATGCATGCTACCACTGGCATTTTAAAAGGTATGGGGGTAACAACATCCCTCTGATGGCAGCAAAGATCAGAGGAAGGGACTGGAAAGATAAGACTTTTGAAAACAGGGTCACCAGTCTAGCCCTGCTCCCTTCCCTCTAGAGCTTACTCTGTTCTAACCTCAGTTCTTTCAGGACAGTTTAGGGTATATTTTAATTAAGGGAATTCATTTTCTCATAATCCTTACCCAATCTTAACAATTAAATTCACAGAAGCCCACATTAAAACCCCAGTGGTAAGAAACACAATAGGGTATATGTGCTATGACTTTTGACTCTGTGGGTCTATTCTTGGCTTCATCATTAATATGGTGAATATCTTTGCCTTGAGATTTTTAGTACAATTTTAATATACTTTAATTGTCATTTTTTGTGATATGAATTGTCTTATTAAAATATAATTTTTAAGCAGTTAAATTTATTTACTTAATTAGAGTTCTATTGTCTCCTCAATATCCACATTCTCAGAAGCCAACTTACATCTGCAAATGGGAGGTATATGGAGATGGAGAGAATACACCTTTTAGTACAATAACGTCTAATTATAGGATTGCATTGGTGCACATGGTACCTGGAATCATATAAAATTTTATCTAACAAAAAGAAATCCTGTACTCATCTTTCAACACTAATATCTTACAACTAGCTTGTCCAACCTGTGGCCCGTGGGCTGCATGTGGCTCACAGTGGCCCTGAATGTGGCCCAATACAAATTTGTAAACTTTCTTAAAACATTATGAGATTTTGTTCTATTTTTCTTATAGCTCATCGGCTCTTGTTAGTGTTAGTGTTAATGTATTGTATGTGTGGCCCAGGACAATTATTTTTCCAATATGGCCCAGGGAATCCAAAAGATTAGACAGCCCTGTCTTAAAGCATGAATGTTAGCACAGACCATGTTCGTCTCTGCCTCATGTGTGGATTTTTGATTTCAGAAGGAACAACAACAACAACAAAAAAACCAGGTTTGGAGAACCTGATGTGACTATTTTGATTAGTGATAAAGTATAAAAATTTCCAGAAATAACAATGATAACAATAGTAAAAATCATGACAATAATGTACAATAATAGGGGTTTTACTGGTTTTTAAATGCTTTTCATATAAACTTTTTCCTTTTATCTTCACATTGATTTAAAAAAAGGGCAGGTATTATTAGTACTTCATAAATAAAGAAATTAAGGATCAAAAATGTTCACATTTTGGGGAGTAAGTTGGAATGCCCACAAGGAATCAGAGGCAAATCTGATCAGACTACTTTTCCTGAACTTTCCCATTAGAAAAGCTATGAGATCTTGGGAAGCCACTGGAATTCTTTATCCTTAATTTATTCATCTGTAAAATGGTCTACATTATAGGACATGGACATAGAGGGATAGAAAAAGACACTAAATTTCACTGGAGGGAAGAATTAGTGTGGATAAAACAGGGCCTGTGCCTCCCACAGACACCTGTACACAGGATAAAGACTGCAGGCAAGGCCAAGACTCAGAAGATTGAATGGGCTATTCCAATGAGATCCTTAAGATATATCATGAAGAAGGCAGTGTGGTGGAGCACAAAATTACAAGCATACACATCAAACTAAGTCAGTCCTAAGAGATTACTAGCTCTGCTACTTGGCAGCCATTTAAAATTGAGTCTTTTTATTTTCAATTATTTATTTTAATTGGCAAAAATATTGTATACAATTATCATGTACAATATGATTTTTTGAAATATGTACACATTGTGGAATGTCTAAAGTGAGCTAATTAACATACAAAGCCTCACATACTTATTTTTATGGTGACAACACTTAAAATCTACTCAATGATTTTAAAGAATACAATACATTGTTATTAACAATAGTCACCATGTTGCACAATTAATCTCTTGAATTAATTCCTCCTAACCGAAATTTTGTATCCTTTCACCAACATCTCACCCACCCCACCCCACCCCACCCAAGCCGCTAGTAACCACTATACTAACCTTCACTTCTATGAGTTAAATTTTTTTTAGATTCCACATAGAAGTAATATTATGCATTATTTGTCTTTCTGTGCCTGCATTATTTCACTTAGCATTATGTCCTCAAGGTCCATGCATCTTGTCACAAATGACAGGATTTCCTTTTTTAAGGCTGAATACTATTCCATTGTGTATGTATACCACGTTTTCTTTATTCATTCATCTGCTGATGGATACTTATGTTGATTCTATATCTTGAATACTGTGAAAAATGCCGCAGTAAATGTGGGAGTGCAGATATCTCCCCAACATGTTGACTTCATTTCCTTTGGATATATACCCAGTAGTTGAATTGCTGGATCATATCGTAATTCTAGTTTTAATTTTTTGAGAAACATTCATACTGTTTTCAGTAATGGCCATACTATTATACATTCCCACCAACAGTATGCAAATGTTCCCTTTTCTCCACATCATGGTTGCCAACACCTGTCATCTTTTGTCTTTGTGGTAATAGTCATTCCAAAAAGTGTAAGGTGATATTTCATTGTGGTTTTAATATGCATGTCCCCAATTTTTAGTGAGGTTGAACATTTTTTATATGCCTGTTGGCCATTTGTATGTCTTCTTTTGAGAAATGTCTAATAGTACCTTTGCCCATTTTTAAAAATAGGGTTGTTTGTTTTCTTGCTGTTGAGTTCCTTATATATTTTGAATATTAATCCTTTTCAGATGTATAGTTTGAAGATATTTTCTCTCATTCCATAGGTTGTCTCTTCACTTTATTGATTGTTTTCTTTGCAGTGCTGAAGCTTTTAATTTTGATGTAATTACATTTGTTTAATTTCAATTTTGATGCCTGTGTTTTGGGGTCATATCCAAAAAATCCTTGCCCAGACATGGAGCCAGTCATAAAGCTAGTGTCATGAAGCTTTTCCCCTATATTTTCTTCTAGGAGCTTTAAAATTTCAAGTCTTATATTTAAGTTTCTAATTCATTTTGAGTTTATTTTTGTACATGATGTGAGATAAAGTCTATTTTCATTCTTCTATATGTGGATATCCAGTTTTCCCAATACCATTTATTGAAGAGACTGTCCTTTACTCACTGTGTGTTTTGGGCAAGTTCGTTGAAAATAAATTGACCATAGATATGTGGGTTTATTTCTGGGTTCACTCTGTTTCCTTGGTCAATGTGTCTGTTTCTATGCCAGTGCCATGCTGTTTTCATTACTATAACAGATTTTAAAATCAGGTAGTGTGATGACCCCAGCTGTTCTTTTTGCTCAAGGTTGTTTTGGCTATTTCAAGTCTTCTGGGGTTCCACATTAATTTTAAAATTTGTTTTTCCAATTTCTGTGTAAAATGTCATTAGAATTTTTATATAAACTACATTGAATCTGCATATCATTTAGGGTAACATGGACATTTCTAACAATATTCCAACTTATGAACATGGGATGTCTTACCATCTATTTGTATTTTCCTCAATTTCTTTTGTCAATGTTTTGTAATTTTCAGTGTACAGGCCTTTCATTTCCTTGGTTAAATTTATTCTTAAGTATTTCATTTTCTTTTTTGTAGATGTTGTGAAAGAGATTGTTTCTTGATTTATTTTTTGGATAGTTCATTAGTAAGTGTGTAGAAACTACTGGTAATTGCATATTGACATTGTATCCTGCAACCCTACTGAATTTGTTTATCAGACCTCACAATTTTTTGTTAGACTCTTTATCTATCATGTTTGTAGACTGTGTTATCTACAAACAAAAACAATTTAGCTTCTTCTTTTCCTATTTGAATGTCCTTTATTTCTTTCTCTTGCCTAATTGCTTGGACTTCCAGTACTATGTTGAAAAGAAGAGGCAAGAGTGAGATTACGCAGTATTTGTCTTTCTGTGCCTGGATTATTTCACTTAGCACAATGTCCTCCAGGTCCATCCAGGTTGTCACGAATTACAGAATTACCATTTTAAAGGCTAATATAATATTCCATTGTGTATATATACTACAGAGTTGGAGGACATTTTGCTAAGTGAAATAATCCAGGCACAGAGAAAAAAAAATACTGCATAATCTGACTCCTATGTGTAATGTTGTTCCTGTTCTTAGAAAAAAAAAGCTTTCAATTATTCAGGGTTGAGCATGATGATAGAGGTGCATTGGTCATATATGGCCTTTACTGTATTGAAGTACATTCCTCTTATACCTAACTTGTTGACGGTGTTTACCATGAAAATACATTGAACCTTGTCAGATGCCTTTTCTTCAACTACTATCCTTCATTCAGTTAATGTGGTATTGTGGTACATCATGTTTATACATTTAAATTATGTTGAACCATCCTTACATTCCAGGGATAAATCCTACTTGATCATGGGTAATGATAACTTTCATGTGCTATTGAATTTAGGTTGCTAACACTTTGTTGAAGATTTTTACACCTATGTTCATCGAGGATATTGGCCTCTAATTTTCTTCTCTGACAGTGTCCTTGCATGGCTTTGGTTTCAGGGTTGTCCTGGCCTTGTAAAATGATATGGAAGTATTCCCTCATCTTCAATTTTTTGGGAGTCCTTAAAAAATTGATATTAATTCTTCTTTAAATGTGGTAGAATCAGCAGTAAGACAATCAAGAGATGGGTTTTTCTTTTATGAGACACTTTCTGTTACTCCTTCAATCTCCTTTCTCAACATTTGTGTGTTCAGATTTTCTATTTCTTCATGATTCATTCTTGGTATGTTTTATGTGTCTTAAGAATTTATCCATTTCTCCTAAGTTATCCAATTTGTTGGTATATAATTATAAATAAAAGCCTTTATTATTATCATTATTTCAATAGTTTTTGGGGAACAGGTGGTGTATGGTTACAAGAATAAGTTCTTCAATGGTGATTTCTAAAATTTTGGTGCACCCACCACCCAAGAAGTTTACATGGCACCCAAAGTGAAGTCTTTTATCACTCACCCCCTTCCAGCCTTCCCCCCAAGTCCCCAGAGTCCATTACATCATTCTTTTGCCTTTGTGTCCTCATACCTTAGTTCCCACTTACAAGTGAAAAGATATGATATTTGGTTTTCCATTGTTTAGTTACTTCACTTAGAATCATGGTCTCCAGTTCCATCCAAGTTGTTGTGAATGCCATCATTTTGTTCCTTTTTATGGCTGAGTGGTATTCATATATATATGAATATATATATATACATACATATGCACATATCACATTTTTTATCCTTGTTTGTTGATGGGCATTTAGGCTGGTTACATATTTTGGCAATTGAGAATTGTGCTGCTGTAAACATGCGTGTGCAAGTGTCTATCATATAATGACTCCTCTGGGCAGATAACCCAGTAGTGAGATTGCTGGATGAAATGGTAGATCTACTTTTAGTTCTTTAAAGAATTCCCACACTGTTTTCCATACTGATTGTACTAGTTTACATTTCCAATAGCAATGTAAAAGTGTTCCCTTTTCACCACATCCATGTCAACATCTATTATTTTTTGATTTTTTAAATTATGGCCATGTTTGCAGGAGTAACTTGGTATTGCATTGTGGTTTTGATTAGCATTTTCCTGATTATTAGTGATGGTGAGCATTTTTTCATATGTTTGTTAGCCATTTGTATATCTTCTTTTGAGAATTGTGTATTTATGTCCTTAGCCCACTTTTTGATGGGATTATTTGTTTTCTTCTTGCTGATTTGTTTGAGTTCCTTGTAGATTCTGGATATTAGTCCTTTGTTGGATGCATAGTTTGCAAACATTTTCTGCCACTCTATGGGTTGTCTTTACTCTGCTGATTATTTATTTTGCTGTGCAGAAGCTTTTTATTTTTAGTTTAATTAGGTCCCATCTATTTATCTCTTTTTTTTGCATTTGCTTTTGAGTTTTTGTTCATGAACTCTGCCTAAGCCAATGTCAAGAAGAATTTTTCTGATGTTATCTTCTAGAATTTTTATAGTTTCACAACTTAGATTTAAGTTTATGACTCAGCTTGAGTTGATTTTTGTATAAGGTGAGAGACGAGGATCAACTTTTATTCTTCTACATGTGTCTTGACAATTATCCCAGAACACTTTGTTGAATAGAATGTCCTTTCCCCACTTTATGTTTTTATTCACTTTGTCAAAGATCAGTTGACTATAAGTATTTGCTTTATTTCTGGGTTCTCTATTCTGTTCCATTGGTCTATATGTCTGTTTTTATACCAGTACCATGCTGTTATGGTAACTATTGCCTTGAGGTATAGTTTTAAGTAGAATAATGTGATGCCACCAGATTTGTTCTTTTTGCTTAGTCTTCCTTTGGAAAAGCAGGCTGTTTTTTAATTCCATATGAATTTTAGGATTCAGATATCTAGTTCTGTAAAAATGATGATGGTATTTTGATGAAAAGGGCACTGAATTTGCACACTGCTTTTGCCAGTATGATCATTTTCACAATATTAATTCTATCCATCCATGACCATGAAATGTATTTGTTTATATAGTCTATAATTTCTTTCAGCAGTGTTTTGTAGTTTTTCTTGTAGAGATCTTTCACCTTCTTGGTTAGGTATAGTGCTAAGTGGATTTTTTTTGTTTTTGTTTTATGTCGCGGTTGTAAAAGGGGTTGAGTTCTTCATTTGATTCTCAGGTTGGTCACTGTTGGTGTATAGCAGTGTTACTGATTTTGCAGCAGCAAACTCTTTCGATGAGTTCTTTCAAATGATCTCTGAATCCTTTTGGTTTTCCTGGTATGTTCCTGAAAGAATTATGGTTTTACTCCAAAAGAATTTCCTTTGCTCTGGCTGGTGGTTGTTGGAGTGAAGGCTCACAATGTGAGTCTCCACACACTGTTCTGTCCATCCACGTTGGAGCTACACATTAGTCCTGTCTCCTATCTGCCATCTTCCTCCTGCCAATAACAGTCTTTTGTGATCCTTTGCATTTTTGCGGTATCAGTGGTAATGTCTTTTCTTTCATTTATAATTTTGAGTCTTCTCCATTTTTTTCTTAGTCTGCCTGAAGATTTGTCCATTTTTATTTATCTTTTCAAAAAACCAACTCAGTTTCATTGATTTATTAATTTTTCTAGTCTCTGTTCCACTTATTTCTATTTTTATCCTTATTATTTCCTTCCTTTTCTAGTTCCTTGAGGTGTAATATTAGGTGTTTATTTGAGATTTTCCTTACTTTTCAATGTAGAATTTTATTACTATAAACTTCTCTCAGAACTGCTTTTGCTACATTCCCATAAATTTTGATATGTTGAGTTTTCATTTTTATTTGTCTCAAGATATAGTTTAATGTCTCTTTTAATTTCTTTATTGAATCATTGGTTGTTAAGAAGTATATTGTTTATTTTCCATGTATTTGTCAATTTTCCAAAATTCCTCCTGTTATTGACATCGGTTTCATACCATTGTGGTCAGAAAAGATACTTGACATAATTTCAGTCTTCTTAAATTTGTTAAGACTTGTTTTGTAACCTCACATATTATATATCCTGAAGAATATTTTGTGTCATTTTGAGAAGAATATGTATTCTGCTACTGTTGGGTGGGATGTTCTCTTTACATCTGTGTAATGGTTAACATTAGCTGTCAACTTGATTGGATTGAAGGAAGTAAAGTTTCTAGTTGTGTCTGTGAGGGTGTTGGCCTTTGGCCACAGACTGGAGGCTGCACTGTAGGCTTTCCTACTTTTGAGGTTTTGGGACTTGGACTGGCTTCCTTGCTCCTCAGCTTGCAGAGAGTCTATTGTGGTACTTCACATTGTGATTGTGTGAGTCAGTACTCCTTAACAAACTCCTCTTCATATATTCATCTATCCTATTAGTTCTGCCCCTCTAGAGAACCCTCACAAATACAGATTTTGGTACCAGAAGTGGGGTGCTGCTGTAAAGATATCTGAAAATGTGGAAGTGACTTTCGAACTCAAAAACAGGCAGAAGTTGAAAAGAGTTTGGAGGGCTCAGAAGACAAAAAAAATGGGGGAAATTTTGAAACTTCCTAGAGACTTGGAGGGCTAAGAATAAAATGATGTGGGAAAGTTTGGAACTTCCTAGAGAATTGCTGAATGGTTTTAATGAACATGCTGATAGAAATATGGACAATGAAGTCCAGACTGAGGTGGATTCAGGTGGAGAGAGGAAGCAATTGGGAAGAGGAATAAAGGTGACTCTTGCTATGCCTTAGTAAAGAGACTGGTGATATTTTGCCACTGCCCTAGAGAATCTGTGGAACTTTGAACCTAGGAGAGATGATTTAGGATATCTGGTGGAAGAAATTTCTAAGCAGCAAAGCACTCAAGAGGTGACAGAGCATAAAAATTTGGAAAATTTGCAGCCTGACAATGCTATTGAAAATAAAAACCCATTTTCTGGAGTGAAATTCAAGCTGGCTGCAGAAATTTGCATGAGTAATGATGAGCCAAATGTTAATCGGCAAGACAATGGGCAAAATGCCTCCAGGGCATGTCACAGACCTTCCTGAGGGCCCCTACCATCACAGACCCAGGGGCCTAGGAGGGAAAAAATAGTGTCTTGGGCTGATTCCAGGGCCCCTTTGCTGTGTGCAGCCTTGGGACTTGGTGCCCTGTGTCCCAGCCACTCCAGCCATGGCTAAAGGAGGCCAAGGTACAGTCCAGGCTGTATCTTCAGAGGGTACAAACCCCCAGCCTTAGTAACTTCTATGTGGTGTTGTTCCTGTGGGCCCACAGAATACAAGAACTGAGGTTTGGGAACCTTCACCTAGATTTCAGAGGATGTATGCAAACACCTGGATGTCCAGGCAAAGGTGTGTTTCAGGGGCAGAGCCCTCATGAAGAACTTCTGCTAGGGCAGTGCGGAAGGGAAATGTGGGGTTGGAGCCCCTACACAGAGTCCTCAATGGGGCACTGCCTAGTGGAACTGTGAGAAGAAGGCCACCGTCCTCTGGACCCCACAATGGTAGATCCATTGACATCTTGCTCTGTGCACCTGGAAAAGCCACAGGTACTCAACACCAGTCTATGAAAGCAGCCAGGATGGATGCTGTACCCTGCAAAGCCACAGGGGCAGAGCTGCCCAAAGCTATGGGAGCCTACCTCTTGAATCAGGTGACCTGGATGTGAGACATGGAGTCAAAGGAGATCATTTTGGAGCTTTAAGGTTTACTTACTGCCCTATTGTATTTTGGACTTGCATGGGGCCTATGGCCCTTTTGTTTAGGCCAATTTCTCTCATTTGGAGTGGGTATATTTACCTAATGCCTGTACCCCCATTGTACTTAGGAAGTACTTAATTTGCTTTTGGTGGCTCATAATTGGAAGGGACTTACCTTGTCTCAGATGAGACTTCGGACTTAGACTTTTGGTTTAATGCTGGAATGCGTGAAGACTTTGGTAGACCGTTGGAAAGGCATGATTGTGTTTTGAAACATGAGGACATGAGATTTGGGAAGGGCTGGGACAAAATGGTATGATTTGTCTGTGTCCCCACTCAAAGTCTCATTACAAATGAATTGTAATTCTCATAATCCCCATAAATTATGGGGTTTGGGAAGGATGGGTGGGACAAGGGTGGGACAAGGTGGAGATAATTGGATTATGGGGGCAGTTTCCCCCATGCTGTTCTGGTGATAGTGAGTGTGTCTCATGAGAGCTGATAGTTTTATAATCATTTGGTATCTATCTCTCCTGCTTGCACTCACTTCTTCCTTCCACCCTGTGAAGAAGGAGCCTTCTTCTTCACCTTCTGCCTTGATTGTAAGTTTTCTGAGGCCTCCAGTAATGCAGAACTGTGAGTCAATTAAACCTCTTTCCTTTCTAAATTACCCAGTCTCAGAAGTATTTCTTCATAGCAGTGTGAGAATGGACTAATAGTCTGTTACATACATTTGATCTTAAGTATAGTTGTATTCCAATGTTTTCTTATTAATTTTTTCTCTGGATGATGATTTGTCTACTGCTGAAAGTGTGATCAACTTTTATCTCCCTTCAGATCTAGTAATATTTGCTATATTTATTTAGATGCTCCAATTTTGGGGTGCATATATATTTATAATTGTTATATTCACTTGATGAGTTTACCCCTTTCTCATTACATAATGTCTTCTTTGTCTCTTTTTATAGTTTTGAACTTAAAGTCTATTTTATATGATTAAAAATACAGCTACCCTTACTCTCTTTTGGTTTCCATTTGCATGGCATATCCTTTTTCATCCCTTCACTTTCAGTGTATCTGAATGTGAAGTGTCCTTAATGTAAGGTGAATCTCTTATAGGCAGAGTATACTTGAGTCTTGCTTTCATTTATCTATTCCAGCATGCTATAGCTTTTGATTGGAGAATCTAATCCATTTACATTCAAGGTAATTATTGATAGGTAAGGACTTACTACCACCATTTTTGTTGTTTTATTATTATTATTTTTAGATCCTTTGTTTCATTTCTCTCTTACTGTCTTCCCTGTGATTAAATGATTTTCTCTAGTGGTATGCTTTGATTCTTTGCTTTTTATCTTTTGTGTACCTACTATAGGTTTTTGTTTTCTGGTTACTATAAGACTTACATAAAACATTATATAGTAATAACAGGCTATTTTAGGCTGATAACAATTTAACTCTAGTCACATGAAATAACTACACTTTCACTCCACCTCCCATTTTATGTTTTTGATTTCACACATTACATCTTTTTATAATATATATCCCTTAAAAAGTATTGTAGCTATTGTTTTTACTAGTTTTGTCTTTTAACCTTAATCCTAAAGATATAAGTGACTTAGTAACCACTATTACAGTATTTTAGCATTCTGAATTTGATTGTGAAGTTACTTTTACCAGTGAGTTTTATATTCTCATATGTTTTTGTGTCACTAATTAGTGTTCTTTGTTTTTTTCAACTTTAAGAACTCCCTTTAGCATTTCTTATAAGTCTGGTGACCGTGAACTCCCTTAGCTGTTGTTTGTCTAGGAAAGTGTTTATCTCTCTTTCGTTTCTGAAGGATAGCTTTGTCAGGTTCATTAGTTTTAGCTGTCAGGTTTTTTTGTCCTTCAGATCTTTGAATATATCATCCCATTCTTTTCTGGCATGTAGAGTTTCTGCCTCTAGCATTACTGGAACTCTCCTCCCTGGCACTCCCTTCCATGTGATTTGCTTCTTTTCTCTTGCTGTTTTCAGGATTCTCTTTTGTCTTTGATTTTTCACAGTCTGATTTAATATGTCTTGATGTAGTCTTGTTTGGAATGAGTCTGCTTGCAGACTTTTTTCTTTTCTGTATCTGGATATATACATCTTTCCGTGGATTTGGAATATTTTCTGTTATTATTTCTTTAAATAAGCTTTCTATCCTTTAGTCTCTCTCTTCTCAATTCCTATACCATGAATATTTGCTCTGTTGAAGCTGTTCTATAATTCCTGTAAACTTTCCTTTTTCTTTTTTCTCCTCTATATATTTTCAAATAATCTGTCTTCAAGTTTACAGATTCTTCTAATTGATCATTTCTGGTGTTGATACTCTCTATTACATTTTTCACTTCACTCATTGTATTTTTCAATTGATCCTCATTTCCGTATCTAAAAATTGGGATAATATTGTATCTCTCTCAGGGAAACAATAAGAAAAAGCTGATTTAGTGTATGTGTAACATCTATTAGGGGGGTCAGCAAACTTTTTGTATAAAGGACTATATAGCACATATTTTAAGCTTTCTGGGCTAGGCAGCAAAACCAAGGTTATTATTTAGGTACTGATACAACAAGAAAGAAAAAAATTTTACAAAAATTTTTCACAAAATCTTTTACACAAATTTTTATTAGAAAAATGTAACATATAATAATAGCAAATAAACTTTTGCTTTTGTTAATACATGTTGATGTGGTTTGGCTACGTCCCCACCCAAGCCTCATCTTGAATTGTAGCTCTTGTAATTCCCACATGTTGTGGGAAGGACCCAGTGGGCGGTACTTGAATCATGGGGGTGGGTCTTTCTTGTGCTGTTCTCATGACAGTGAATCAGTCTCATGAGATCTGTTGGTTTTATAAAGGGGAGTTCCCCTGAATATGCTCTTTTTGCCTACCAGTATGTAAGACATGACTTTACTCCTCCTTTGCCTTCTGCCATGATTCTGAGGCATCCCCAGCCATGTGGGACTGTGAGTCAATTAAACCTCTTTTCTTTATAAATTACTCAGTCTTGGGTATGTCTTTATTACCTATGTACGAGTGGACTAATACACATGTACAGTAATTAAAAGAATGGAATATGGTGGGAAATAATATTTTACTTAATTGGGGAATCAAAGTCAATGTTGCCTATCAGCAAATTGGTTGCAAAGCCCATCTATAAAAAACATTTTTATTCACAGGCCATACAAAAACAGATAAGCTGGGCTGGACCTGAGGGCTATAGTGTGCCAATCTCTGGTGTATTTCATTGATGGTTCCCAATGAACCATACCTCCCCATAATCACACCCTTATGTACTCCTCTGCCTTTGAATTTGGGCTGGATCTGAAATGGCCTTTTAATGAATAGAATGCAACAGAAATGATGCTGAATCAGCTGTAGACCTGTCTCAAGAAGATGTGGCAGCTTCCATTCTGCATTCTTGGGTGTCCTAAACCACCCTGTAAAAAGTCCAGCTATCCTGCTAGAGAGATCATATAGAAAAGCCACATTAAGAGGGAGAAACCCTGAGACAACCGGGAGAGAGAATGAATCTTAGCCATACCAGCATCCCAGCTGAGCCTATTTCTCAACCATTAGCTAGGACCAATTACCAGCCATATGGGTGAACCATATTGATATTCCAGCCCTGGCTATATCTGAGACACTACCACAGCCACAAGAGAAAGCCAAAGTGGGACCAAAAGAACGGTCCAGCTGAACCTAGTCAATCTCATGAACAGACTCATGAGAGACAGTAAAAGCTAATAAATTTACCAACTTACACTCCTGTTAGAAATGTGTGATAGTTCTATAGTTCTGCATCCTTGCTAACAGTATTTTCAGTTTTTAATTTTTTTTTTATTCTGGTGAATGTGTGAAGTTGAACACTTTTCAATTACTTCTTCCCCAGTCATCAAGACTCAAAGAAAATTTTTCCTAAACCTAGAGTTGGAAGCTGCAGGTTATTCAACTGAGAACTTGGGTGCTTCTTGGAGGAAAAAATAACTATTGATAAATATTTTTAAGTTCTTGCATTAAATATTTTATTTCTTAAAAGGAGTGTCTTATTATTAGGTATGAATTTAATAACAACTCTCACAGCTAGTAACGATTTTAAGAATAAATATGAGATAGATTACAAGGATTCATAATTTTATTACTTCACTGGTTTATGCAAACAACCCAAGAGCTGGGAAATATGATTTTCAGAGTGGTCCTACCACTCTGAAACTTAAGCAACTTGCTTAAGTTGCTCTTAAGGAAGACATTTTTCTTCTTGATTTTGACTTAGTAATATATCAAATGAGAATGATACTAGCATTTGCAATCTCACATAGTTGTTCAATCAACAAATATTTTCTGAGTACCTATTATGGGCAGGTACTGGGGATACAATGGTAAGCAAAAATAAACATAGCCTCTATGTTCATGAAGTTTATACTCTAGTGTAAACACTAATCCAAGATTAAACAATCAATAATTTAATACATAATAGTTTAATGTATAATTATTAACTAACAAATAGAATGTAAAGTTAGAGCATCAGAACCTCATAATTAAGAGTTACCTTACAGATTCTCTATTACAATCCTCTAATCTCTTTTTCAAAGATAAACAAAATATTAAAGGATGGTTTTTGAAAAGTTAAAAGTTCCAGATAAATGAGAAGTGCCAACATTACTGTTATGTAATTTCAGAAAGATAACTAGATACACTTATGTTCCAGCATTTAAAATTAGAAATAAAACAGCTTAAACCCAGTATCTTTGACCTTCCATGTGGCAAAAAAAAAAGAAAAATTAATAGTGAAATTTCATTAACCAAAATAAAGTAGGCTCTGATTGTGAAAGTGATGGGCTGAGGGCCCACGTAGAGTACAAAAAGTTCAGAAAAGAAATAAATTTTATTGACCCACAATGAGAGAGACATCCAGGTCTCTTAGAAAAGTACTATGTTTAGAGCTGGCTTGGAACTCTGACCTAGTTTGGCTAGATATATATGGGTTCAAATCCCTGCAACCTTCTATGTAACCTTAGGCAAATTACTTATTCTCTTAGACCTAAGTTTCTTAATTTCTTCATCTGTAAAATGAAAATAATCATGACCATCTCGCATGATTATTGTGAGCATTAAGAAAAATGAGGTATATAAAGTATCAGGCATGGCTAATAGTTTCCTTCTTTTCTCCTTACTGTGGGGATTATAGTATTGATTACAGGCAATCTCAAATTTGTGATATGACTCAATACAGCAATTACCATATGCCCAAACTCAATTCATCCAATAAGACATGAGAATGATAGAGAAAAGAAAAACATGATCCCTGCTTGAAGTACTTATAATCTAGTAGGGAACATGGATAAGATACCCAAACACCCCAAACACAAAGCCAACTATGATATTATAATACATGCCTGAAGTGTGGCATACCAAACTGTGTTAGTATTCAAATGGGAGAACACACTTCAGGATGAGGTGGGGGCAGGGAGGATCAAAGAAAGCTTCCTAGAGAGGTTGCCCTTGAAAGAGGCCTTGAACAATGGATTAGATTTTGACAGCCAGAGATACAAGGAAAAGATTCAAGGTGGAGAGGAAACATACACAAAGGCAAAGAGATAGGAAAGTGTATAGTAGATTAGGTTAAGCAGAGGATAACCAATTATTTTTTAAGTAATATTGAGTGTCTCCATATGTCAGGGCCTGTATTGAGTACTTACATGCATTATTTTATTTACCTGTGGAGGTAAGTTTTATTTTCCTCAATTTTTAGATACTTGGAAAGTTAAATTATCTTGCCAAACATTTTTTACAGCTATTTAATTGGAGACCTGGGTTATAAAAACATGTGTCTCTTATTCCGAAGACCACTCTTTATAACTAATGAGTAGTGAGAAATGCAGCTAGAAATAAGGACTGGATTGACACCAGGGAGGCCTCTAAATACCAAGGTGGAAAGTTTGCATTTTGAATTAAAAACCAAATAGGGAGTCATTGGAGGTTTCTGAGCAGGAATATGACATGGATAAAGATTATATTACATAATGTTTAAGAGCTTAGAATTCATAGCTAAACTACCTTAAATTGAATCCCAATTCTTCTGCTTACTACCTTTATAGCCTTGGAGCAAGTTACCTAATTTTTCTGTCCCTTAGTTTCCTCATCCATAAAATAGGGGTAACAATATTACCTACCACAATGTTGTGGGAAAAATTAAGTCCATTAATATGTATGAAATACTAGAATTCCTGGCTTATAGTGAACACACACTAAATACTAGTTGCTGCTGCTGCTATTCCTTTAGGAAGGAAACTACTGAACTCTTGTATCTCAATCTGACAATTCAGCCGTTTATTCAAGGATGAGCAAAAGGCTAATTGTACATTGTCAGTGAAGGCAAGGCTTGCTTTGTGAGTTAATAAGAATCCAGGAGGAATGTTTAATATAATTAAGAGGGTAAGTAGCTCAGGACATTCCCCCCATAGCATCATCCTCTAGTTCTTATACATAATGATAATTAGAAATTGAAGCTCCTTAGCTTGGTATTTTCTCTCCAGTGCATTTTATAATCTGCCTTCTTCTTGGGAGAAGAAGACTATGAAATGCAGTGGGGAGAAAATACCAAGTCAGAAGACTTGGATTCCAATCACAAACCTGCTACTGATTCATTCTGTTGGACAGAATGACTCTCCCTTTTAACATTGTACATGGAGAGATGACTCCTTTTTAGCTTCGAAAAGTTAAAAGTTCCAATTAAATGAGAAGTACCAACATTACTGTTAATGTAACTTCAGAAAGATAACTAGATGCACTTACATTCCAGCATTCTGAGTCCTCAACAGTAAATAAGGAATGATGTTTGCCCTCTGCATGGATCATCATGAGAATTAAATGAGATATAGGATATGTAAAATGTCTTGGTTTGCATGGTGCTATGTACATAGTAGGTATTCAAAACCCTGTTGAATAAAGTTCTTGTTCTGTTCAAGAAGTGTCTTTAGAGGTAAGAAAAAAGGTAAAGCAGACGGTGGAATATTTCTGCATTTCAGCCTTGGAGAAGGTAAAAAGCTCTGTATTGAAACTGTCCCTTAAAATGTATAAGAAGAGGGTTGGTATAGTGGAAAGAGCCTGAGATTCAAAGTAAAGTGGAACTAGGATTAAATCCTACCTGCAGTATTTATTAGCTATGAAATATTGAACCAACTATTTGAGCATCTGTTCTTCCAAATACAAAATTGAAATATTAATACTTGCCTTATAGGTTGGCTCAGATAATTAAATTAAACATTACTCCTGAACTGTGAGCCCTAATGTTGGACGTGAGGCATGGTAGGAGATATTTGGATCATAGGGACAGATCCTTCATGGCTTGGTGCTCTTCTCACAATAGTGAGTAAATTCTTACAAGATCTTGTTAAGTTTGTGGCATTTCCCACCACCCCCCCCTTTTTCCTACTTCACCATGTGACATGCCTGCTCCCTCTTTGCCTTTTGCCCTGATTGGAAGCCTCCCGACACCCTCTCCGAACCCAGAAGCAGATACCATGATGCTTCTTGTACAGCCTGCAGAACCATGAGCCAATTAAATCCCTTTGCTTATAAATTACCCAGTCTCATGCATTTCTTTATAGCAATGTGCAAACACACTAACACAACTAATTATAAAATTCTTCCCAGATACTACTGATGAGAAAACAGAGGCACAGGGCACACAATCTCACCCTAGATTGCAGGGCTAGAAAGTGACCAAAAAAAAAGTAGAATCAAACTACATATATTTTTCTTTCCTCCATAAGTTGTATTCTTTTCAAAAATCTTGTAAAAAATTCCAAAGTACTTTCCCTCTATTATCTCATTTTATCCTATTCTTGAAGAAACTCTATTATATAGACTGACCAGGAATAACTATCCCCATGTTACAAATGGGAAAAGAGAAACTTGAAGAAGATAAATGACTAATGTCACACAAACAGCAGTCACAATTCAACCTCTGCCATTTGGCAGAACTGGAAAATGAACCCCTATCTTTAAATTCCAAGTTCAGTGTTCTTTCTAGTATAAATCTGAATTTCCCAAATGTCATGCCAGAATGAAGATTTCTCCTTAAATTCAGACTCCTCCCACATTAATCCAAATAATGTTTTGCTGTGGCTATTTCTTTTTAAAATTTCCAATTTTTATTTTAGATACAGGGGGTACATGTGCAGATTTGTTACATGGGAATATTGAATGATGCTGGGATATGGAATATGGATCCTGTTACCATGGTAGTATTGCCTGATATGTTGATTTTTAACCTACCCCAGTCACTCCATCCTCTAGGATTCCATAGTGTCTGTTGTTCCCATATTTCTGTTCGTGTGTGCTCAATGCTTAGCTCTAATTTATAAGTGAGAACATGTTTGGTTTTCCATTCCTGCATTAATTTGCTTAGGATTATGGCCTCCAGCTCCATTCACATTGCTTCAAAGGACATGATGATTGATTGTGAATGTTTTCTATATTTACAACTTTTCCTATGTTTATAGAAAGACTTGTCCCAGAAACGTTCCCTGCATTACAGATAAATATATTTCAATTCAACAGTCTTCTTTATGATGAGTGATTTATATTTTCTTCTTAATTTACAGGTGTTACTATAAATGACTATCTCAATTGCTTTTCAACGTTTCTTGCTGCGCTGGGTCAACTGACTGCTTGACTGACAAATTAATCACGTAACAAAAATGGCCTGACCACTTGCTGTTTGCCAGATACTGTGGTGGGCATAAGCAGGGTTGCTATATACAGTTAGGTAGGGTCTTCCTTGCACAAGGACTTCATTTCACGGCCTAAGACTGGCCCCTAGGTATTTTATTCTCTTATACTTATACTTAAAGTATAATTTAAAAAAAAGAATCAAGACTGTCTCCCTCCAAAAAAAAAAGACTGGCCCAATGGAGGGGGCACTTTTTTCTAACTCACACAAAGATTCATTAGGAACTAGCTCTAGCCCTGATGCTGGGATACAGAAATGGATATGACAGTGTCCTTATCTCCAAGGATCTCACAATATAATAGGGAACACAGGCAAATACACATGCAATTATACTATAGCATCACAAATGGTGTTATAAAGGAAAGTCCAAGGTGCCATGAGATCACATAAGAGGGACAACTAACTCAGCCTGGAAGATCAAGGGAGGTTCTCCAAAGAAGGTAACAACCAAACTGAGCCCAAATAAATAGTTTTTTTTTTTTTTTTGAACACACAACAAATATATTTTTATAATTTGGGGATGGAAGAAATTTTTTTTTAATTTTTAAAATTTTATTGAGCGTGCTTTTTCTGTTATTAATATTATTATTATTATACTTTAAGTTTTAGGGTACATGTGCACAATGTGCAGGTTTGTTACATATGTATCCACGTGCCATGTTGGTGTGCTGCACCCATTAACTCGTCCTTTAGCATTAGGTATATCTCCTAATGCTATCCCTCCCCCATCCCCCCATCCCACAACAGTCCCTGGAGTGTGATGTTCCCCTTCCTGTGTCCATGAGTTCTCATTGTTCAATTCCCACCTATGAGTGAGAACATGCGGTGTTTGTTTTTTTGTCCTTGTGATAGTTTACTGAGAATGATGGTTTCCAGTTTCATCCATGTCCCTACAAAGGACATGAACTCATCATTTTTTATGGCTGCATAGTATTCCATGGTGTATATGTGCCACATTTTCTTAATCCAGTCTATTGTTGTTGGACATTGGGGTTGGTTCCAAGTCTTTGCTATTGTGAATAGTGCCGCAATAAACATACGTGTGCATGAGTCTTTATAGCAGCGTTATTTATAATCTTTGGGTATATACCCAGTAATGTGATGGCTGGGTCAAATGGTATTTCTAGTTCTAGATCCCTGAAGAACTGCCACACTGACTTCCACAATGATTGAACTAGTTTACAGTCCCACCAACAGTGTAAAAGTGTTCCTATTTCTCCACATCCTCTCCAGCACCTGTTGTTTCCTGACTTTTTAATGATCACCATTCTAACTGATGTGAGATGGTATCTCATTGTGGTTTTGATTTGCATTTCTCTGATGGCCAGTGATGATGAGCATTTTTGCATGTATTTTTTGGCTGCATAAATGTCTTCTTTTGAGAAGTGTCTGTTCATGTCCTTCGCCCACTTTTTGATGGGGTTGTTTGTTTTTTTCTTGTAAATGTGTTTGAGTTCATTGTAGATTCTGGATATTAGCCCTTTGTCAGATGAGTAGGTTGCGAAAATTTTCTCCCATTCTGTAGGTTGCCTGTTCACTCTGATGGTAGTTTCTTTTGCTGTGCAGAAGCTCTTTAGTTTAATTAGATCCCATTTGTCAATTTTGGCTTTTGTTGCCATTGCTTTTGGTGTTTTAGACATGAAGTCCTTGCCCATGCCTATGTCCTGAATGGGATTGCCTAGGTTTTCTTCTAGGGTTTTTATGGTTTTAGGTCTAACATGTAAGTCTTTAATCCATCTTGAATTAATTTTTGTATAAGGTGTAAGGAAGGGATCCAGTTTCAGCTTTCTACATATGGCTACCCAGTTTTCCCAGCACCATTTATTAAATAGGGAATCCTTTCCCCATTGTTTGTTTTTGTCAGGTTTGTCAAAGATCAGATAGTTGTAGATATGTGGCATTATTTCTGAGGGCTCTGTTCTGTTCCGTTGATCTACGTCTCTGTTTTGGTACCAGTACCATGCTGCTTTGGTTACTGTAGCCTTGTAGTATAGTTTGAAGTCAGGTAGCATGATGCCTCCAGCTTTGTTCTTTTGCTTAGGATTGACTTGGTGATGCGGGCTCTTTTTTGGTTCCATGTGAACTTTAAAGTAGTTTTTTTCCAATTCTGTGAAGAAAGTCATTGGTAGCTTGATGGGGATGGCATTGAATCTATAAATTACCTTGAGCAGTATGGCCATTTTCACGATATTGATTCTTCCAACCCATGAGCATGGAATGTTCTTCCATTTGTTTGTATCCTCTTTTATTTCATTGAGCAGTGGTTTGTAGTTCTCCTTGAAGAGGTCCTTCATGTCCCTTGTAAGTTGGATTCCTAGGTGTTTTATTCTCTTTGAAGCAATTGTGAATGGGAGTTCACTCATGATTTGGCTCTCTGTTTGTCTATGATTGGTGTACAAGAATGCTTGTGATATTTGTACATTGATTTTGTATCCTGAGACTTTGCTGAAGTTGCTTATCATGTTAAAGAAATACTTGTAGATAAAAAAGAGGTGTGCTGTCTCCCACAGAAAGAGAACAATTTTAGCAAAGGAACAGAGGAAAGAAACATCATTGCATGTACAGCATTGCTATGGGATAACATTTGAGGTTAAGTTTTAAGAGGCAAGGTGGGGAAAAGGAAAAGAAGAAATCAGGGACAGATATTGAAGGCTTTGCCAAACTAAGGAGTCTGTTTTTTATATCAGGTGGGTAATGGGGTGCCATTAAGAGAAATAAACCAGGAGACGATATGTGATTAGATTTGCATTTTATAAAGATTCTTCTGACATGGGGATGGAGGAAGTGCTGTGTCTAGGACTCTCATATAACACCATTAGAGATGTTTCAAAGAATTATTTGTTAAGTAATCCAATTTAGATTTTCAAAGCAGAGAGGAAAAATAATATCCTTAGAAATGTTCCTATGACTCTCACTCTGTTAGGCATACATGTCAAGTAGACAGACATTCCTATAAGTGATGCAAATCTCATTTCTGAATGATTTTATAAAGCTCAAGCTTGTTTCATATAATAAAGATGATAATCAAAACATAAATTTAAATAGGCCATATTTCAACAGATTCCATTTACATTACTTCTATACAAGGTATTATTTGTGATGGTGCACAGACACCTAATCTCGATGTTGTGAAGGTGACCCTGGCTGGGTGGGGAAGGCAGCTGAGCCAGTGAAAGCATTTACACATCACCTCAAGTGTGTATCACAAAGCTCACCTTTGCATAAAGGGCAATTTGGACTGTGAAGAAGCAGAAGTCCAAATCAAGGACAATGAGAGTATTGAACTAATATATCTAGCATCAAGACCCAAAGTCCATTCTTAAAGGAAAACATACTCCAACAGAGGAAATTTATATGAATTCTAAAACTCTTTGAAGGTTGAGGACAAAAAAAAATCAGTATTACCAGGGTAGAAATGGGTATTTCTCCTAGTATCAGTAGCATGGTCATAGCACATAATATATATAAAAGAAGAATTTTCACTTGCCACCATAATGTCTTACTGTTTTTCTCATCCCAAGGTTTTTGCTGAAAGAATCAAGAGTTCAGTGACAGGAGAACGAGGGTCAGAGAAGCATGAAGACAAAGGAGAATGAGTGTCATTTATTCAGTAAACATTTGTAACACTCATACTATAAGCCAGGCACTATGCTAGGAGCGTTCAGAAGTACTGTGTCACTTAATAAAGCACTACTACCTCCATTTTGCAGATAATAAAACTGAGGCAAGTATACCTTAAGACTAGATGAAAAGTCCACATAGAGTTTATCTTTAAGTACAAAGTACTTTACAAAAAATTAAAAGATAGAGACTCAAATTTATTAGAAATATTCAACATAACAATCTTTTAATGATTTCTGGAAGCATTTACAACCATAAATATATATATGTACTATTTTAAAAGGTAAATGTATCATGGCAAACTTCTGCTGCTACCTTTCTTACCAATCTAATATTGAATCAGAATAAATTATGTTAATGATTCACTGTTACAAATTCTGTTCCTTTATCAATAATCTCCATACCTTTGCTATTGTACACTGAATCATATTATTTGTTCATTCATTCATTCACTCATTCTACTTGGTGCCTATCATATGCCACATGCAGTCCATAGACTGAAGTATAATGGGAATCCACCCCTGCTCTCAAGAGATTCACAGTTTGTAAGGGAAGCCAGACAACTGAACAGATAATTAACATACAATGTGATAAGTGCTGTGACATAAGGATGTTCAGGGGGGCTGTGTAGCATAGTTAGGTTACATTCATTCAGTCTGGAGGCCAATATATCAGGGAAAACCCAGGGCCTTCTTATCTGTAAAAAATACTGAGATCCAACACACTTTTCAAAAAGGCTTCCCTTAGCCCAATATTCCCATGGGCAGTTTCTCCTCAAGACCTGTGACTCTATGACACCAAACCCTTCTCCATTCACTCAACCAATATTTACTGAGCATTTCCATTATGCCACACATTGTGCTAGGCACTGAAGTTACAAAGCTAAATAAGATAGAGATGTTTCCTGTATCATGAGTTTGTAATCTAATAAAAGAATCTGCTGTAGCCTTTGAAAAGATTGCTAAATTATATAACATCAATATCAATAAGCAACTTGACTTTCGTACACCCTTGCTGTGTGACTTTTGACCAGTCATTTCACCTCTCTATCCTTGGTTTCTTCATTTGTAAAATGAAAATAATATTTACCTTATTCATTTTAAGGAATTTTCAAGATCAAAGGACATAATGAATGCAAAAGCACCTTGACACTATAAAGGGATGTAAAACTATAAGAAATTTTGTCATTCTCATGATTAAAAGAAGGTTCTGATTTAATTAAATGTATGAATTACAAAATACTTAAATGCAATTGTATTACTTTTTAATATTTGTAGTAACTAAAAGCAGGCCAATAAACTACCATTTAGTACAGATCATTTGGAGATTCACTTAAAGGCACACATATAAAGTATTCATATTGATTTGTGAAAGTAGACATTTCTGAACTGTTCAAAAGCTGTCAGATCACTGGAGGGTTATAAATAATTCCTCTTGCAAAGAGGTTATACAATTATTTGCTCTACTAAAAATAAGTTTGCATAGAAAATGCAAACATTAGCCTGAGTTATTTCCATTTTCATATGAACTGAAACTATATTAATGGGTTTCTACTATTTTGAAGTTGGAGAAAGGCATTGATATGCCATAGAAGATAGAAAATAGAACTTGTCATCAGAATACCAAACCTGACTTATGGCTATACCATTTGATGCCTATGTGATCTTGGATGAGTCTCTTAAGAGAGAATGATATTGGTTTTTTATTCTCTAAAATATGGAAAATAAGCACAGACAAATGACAAGTTCATTATGAGAAATAAGTGAGATAGAACATCTGGAAAAGCTTTTAATCTATAAAACAAATTAAAGATGTTAACTTACATTAATATTATCATTTTAGTCTGTATCTTAACTCTACTTACTTAAATAAATGATGTTCATACAACTAGTTTGCTTTTATTTAATACCGGAGTTCATCCTGTTTTACAGGTGAAAAATAAAACAGAGGCCAAAACACATTAGGACTAACAAATAGCACAAGACTAGAAATGAGAAAATGTGAATTCTAATATTATTTTCGCCACCAATGGCTTTGAAACCCTAGGTAGTCACATACCTTTTTTATACGTTAGGATTCACTTTTGAAAACTGAGGCAAATACTCTACCTTGATCACTCTATAGGTATTAAAAACACAATGTGAAAAGCAACAACTCTGATTCCCCCAAAGTATTTTGCCATGGCCAAGTCAGATAAACAAAAGAAATTTACCAACTCAAATGAGACTATGCAAACTAGATGAGTCTATGAAGCTGAGTTTGGCAGAGACTAAAGGACTAAAAGTGGAAAGTAGGGAGTGAGGGGTAGAGTGCTGTAGAACTGACAATTTCATAAATTAGATTGTTTTTGTTCTTGTTGATTTTTTAATGTTGTCCTTGTGGCTGTCAATGTGGGACAGTGAATAAGGGAAATCAGAAGTGGGGGCCCCAGTAGTAGTTTAAAAATACAGATGGAGAATGCACATACAAGGTCTTGCTCAGCTTCTAAGAACCTGAACAAATAACAATCTACTACTCCCTTAGCAATGCAAGGTCAGCGTTGGAGACAAGTGACCTGATAATCTGCTAGTGTCTCACTCTTTATTCTAATGATCTTTGGAAGGCTATGATTACCTGCTCATGCTCCTGCCTGTTACTATTTAACTTCCTCCTCTGGTTATGCTTGTGTTGTTTATCATTAGGCACTGAAGCTCAAATCCTAAGGGCTTTCAAGAGCCTATGAAAATGTTTTGAGACTTGAAGAAAATATCATCTCAAAAATAAAACAAAACAACCCTGCAAAACTGAAATAAGTAAAAATTAAATACCTACAAAAATGACAACTACCCAACTGAACTTCAACTCAACTCTTTTTAAAGATATATATTAACTTTACTTAATTTGAATGGTACATTTTAATGTTTGACATGATGAGAGTTAGAACTAAAAAAGTAAGAAAGCCTAGAGCTTTCAAAAGTCTTAATAAGGCTCTACCTCTTGCTCCTATCTCTACTTTACTCTGAATTTTGAATACCCTATTTTGAATATCTTGACTGCTCCCATTACAATCTATACTCAGCTATAATTTAGACTTTGGGTTTCTAAATCCTCATATGAACTTCCTGCTGACCTGGCTGCCTGATCTGATTCCTCCTCTAGATGCTGATTTCCAAACACACACAGCACTCCTCTCCCTTTCTGCCAATTCCTATTGAAAATAAATAGAGTACCACCTCTTAGCTTTCAATGTAGAAGTTTATCCCTCACCAAAGATCACTCACTTTTTTTTTTTTTTTTGGAGATGGAGTCTTGCTCTGTTGCCCAGGCTGGAGTGTAGTGGCATGATCTCAGCTCACTGCAACCTTGTCTCCTGAGTTCAAGCGATTCTCCTGCCTCAGCCTCCTCAGTAGCTGGGACTACAGGCCATTTGCCATCACACCAAACTAATTTTTGTATTTTTAGTAGACATGGGGTTTCACCATGTTTGCCAGGCTGGTCTTGAACTCCCGACTTCATATGATCCACCCACCTTGGCCCCTCAAAGTGCTGGGATTACAGGCATGAGCCACTACGCCTCACCCATTCACTTTATATAGTACATTTATAACATACATTTATACAGTACATTTACAATTGCCATCAAGAAAAATTTTGCTGCCCAAAGCAATCTACAGATTCAACACTATGCCTATGAAACAACCAATGTTATTTTTCACAGAATTAAAAAAACTACCCTAAAATTCATATGGTACAAAAAAGAGCCTGACTACCAAAAGCAATCCTAAGCAGAAAGAACAAAGCTGGAGGCATCACATTACAGGACCTCAAACTAAACTATAAGTTTACAGTAACCAAAACAGCATGGTACTGGTACAAAAACAGACACATAGACCAATGGAACAGAATAGAGAACCCAGAATAAATCCACACACCTACAGAACAGAATAGAGAACCTAGAATAAATCCATACACCTACACCCATCTGATCTTCAACAAAATCAACAAAAATAAGCAATGGGGAAAGGACTCTTTATTCAATAAACAGTGCTGGGATAACTGGCTAGCCATATACAGAAGAATAAAAATGGACCCCTACCTTTCACCATATAAAAAAACTAACTCAACATGGATAAAATATTTAAATGTAAGACCCCCAACCTATAAAAATTCTAAAAGAAAAACTAAGAATATCATTCTGAACATCAGTCTTGGCAAAGAATTAATGACTAAGTCCTCAAAAGCAATTGCAACAAAAATTAAAATTTACAAGTGGGACCTAATTAAACTAAAGAGTGTCTTCACAGCAAAATAAACTATCAACAGAGCAAACAGACAACCCATAGAATGAGAACAATAGACACTGGAAACTATTAGAAGGGGGAATGAGTACAAGGGCAAGGGCTGGAAAACTACCTGTTGGGTATTTTGCTCACTACCTGGGTGATGGGATCATTTGTACCCCAAACCTCAGTATCATTCAATAAACCCATGTAACAAACCTGCACATGTACCCTCTTAATCTAAAATAAAAGTTGAAATTATAAAAACAGAAAAATTTGTTAGGCTCTGTCCTAGAACTGCCAATAACTGCCACAATCTAGTCATACTGCTATGATTGCATTTATCATATTGAGTTAGATTTTTTTGTTTATTTTAATTTTCTTTTTATCGTGGATCCACCATTTACTATCTGTATGACCTTAGGTAAGTTTCTTAAGCTCTCTGAGCCTTAGTTTTCTTATGAGTAGGTGGGTATAATAATATGGAGTCTCTGATCCTCTGCCTTACCTAATCAACATCTAGCCTGTTTCAAACCTTAATAATCACTTCTTCAGAGAAATCTCCCATGTCACTAGACCATACCCAACATGCCTTCTCATGGTAATTTTTTCCACACCCATTTTTCCTACACCTATTTACTGTATGGGAATATTTGATTAATATCTACCTGCCCTATTAGACTATAAGTACTGTAACCACTAGTGCCTGGTTTTGCTCAGTTTTACATCCCAGCCCAGTCCAGTAGCTGCCTTATGATAGATTTTCAATAAATATTTGTTGAATGCATAAAAATTTTCTTTTTCATGATCCTGGCTTTTATTTCAAGTTTTTAGGAGGACCACTCAATCACAAATTGACCCTTTCACTTAGTTCCTGCAATTTCTTTCCTTAGAGCGAGACCATGATTCTGCCATTTCTCTAGCCACTAGCTAGCATCTCTCCCCTGAATCAATCTGGAAAAAACCTTTCTGATACAGTGTAGAAGCACAGCATGAGCACTGATCAGGTATCAGTAACAACTAGCACTTAGACAATACTTACCATTGATGTACTTCCACCATTAGTGCCAAGCCAGTGCATTAGTTTAAACAGTGCTTGCCCTCTGCTCAGCAAAGATGCACCTACCCCTTGGAAATGTTCAATCCAGAGAAGGTGGTAGAGTATATTTCAGGGGTGCATAGCAATGTATGAGGAGGTCATAGCACAGGACTCTTGCTGTTAAAATCCACCCCAATTACCTGAAATTCCTTCATTAAGCTAATCTTTGGAGTTCTTGGGCTTTTTTCTCATCATTAAGATCGTTCCATTAACTCTTTAGATCTGGGATTCAGCTACATTTTCATAAGAATCAATGACAAATATCATCCATAAGTTGGATAGTGCAAGAAAAGGTTATCTTTGGGAGATATTAAGGTTATCAAAAGAACATTTTAGTGAGGCATAAATACCAAGCAAAATAGGCACAGGATTGAAAATAAGAAGGCCTTAACTCTAGTTATGTTTCCACCATTTACTATATGTGTGGCTCTGGACAAGTCCCTGGAGTTCTTTGTGTCTCAGATCAATTTCCCCATTACACAGCTCAGAGTCATAAGGATTAAATAAGAACATAAAGTGTTAAGAATATATACAGTGCTTTGTGTAGCACTGGACCTTAAATATTGGTGCAATTATAGTATTTTTCACTTGATTCCAAAAAACTGGTATTTGTTTGATTTCTTTCAGATTGACCCTAATTTCCATAACTTTAAGGACATAATAACTGGGAGGTGAAGACAAGTAAAAGAAAGACTATATTCCGAAAAGACCCTTAACACGTGACATAAGGTTGATTTTAATCCTTCCATTTGACTGATGTCAACTCAAATTAATATATTGTAATATCAGATAATTTCATCATATTAATGAATAAATCAATTAGATAGTTATCAAGCAACCACACAGTGTTAGGCACTGAATGCAGAAATGAATAAGCCATGATTATCTCTGCACTCAGCCTAAACTCACATATAAGTTCTAAGTGGGAAGGGTTCATACCTGTCTTTCCAATATCTATACCCACAATGGCTAGCCAAGTGCCAAATAGCAAGGGACTCAGTCATGTGATCCAGGGTTCAGACAATAATGAGCATTATCATCATCATCATCATCATCATCATCATCATCATCATCCTCATCATCATCATCATGAAGACAGCACTAAATTTCTTGAGTGCTTGCTATGTGGCAAGCACTTTGTACATATTGTGTCGTTTAACCCTAACACAAATGCTACAAGGTACAGTAAGTATATTATGCATTATTTATATCACCACCTACCCTCCTTCCCACATCTGCCCTGGCCCTCAAGACTTAAGTTTGATATTCTAAGCACACACATTCATCTCCTTACTACTATTAATAATAAAGAATACTTACTATGTAGCAGATTCTATTCTACATACATTAATTACATTGAAGCATTTCAGCTTCACAACACTCGTATCAGGTAAGTATTGTTAATATCCTCATTTTATAGACAGGGTAAGTAACTTGCCCAAGTACACACAGCTAGCAGAGTCTGGATTTGAACAAAAGTAGTCTTCAAAGTCTGTGGTCTTAATTACTCTGCAATGTCCAGCAGGTGAGAGAAAGTAGGAGCAGGATCAATTTAACCAAAAGAGACCTATAGTCCTGGGCATCTAAAAGCCTGGTTACAGATGTATTATAGTTAAGGTTTCTTATATCTGGCCTCTGGACTGACCAGTGTGATACTGCAATATCTCTGCAGGGCCTTAAATAAGGAGTCCACATGGTCACTACAGTTATGCAGAACATTTTTTTTCCATTATCAGACACACATTATAATGTCTCTCTCTTGCCATACAATCCATGCCTCTCTGCCCAGGAAACTTTAAATTTTCTTTAAAGACACTTCCCAATAAGCTTTTCTTGGCCCCTTCTTTGTAACACCATAATAATTTACTCATGCCTTTATTATGATACCTATGATACTACCTTATAACCACTGATTTATTCATCATTCCTACTAATGCGTGAACCCCTTATGCATAATAAGCCAGTCTAACTCACTCTAATAGCAACCTAGAGATGAACAATGGCAGAAGTAAGCCTTAATGGTTTAATTAAAGAGTATGGGCTTTGGGCTTAGTGAAATCTGATTTGACCCTTGCTCAATAATTTACAACTGCATTATCTTGGGTAACTTATTCTTCTGTTTTCCCTTCTATAAAATGGAAACAATAATATGTACCTTGCAAGGTTGCTGTGAGGAATATATTTATTAATCTCACCTTATATTTACTGAATGCCAACTATGTGCCAGGGATAATTCTGGGTACTGGGGATATGGTGGTGAACAATATAGACAAGATCCTTGCTTCACTGGAGTTTATATTGTATTGGAGGATACAAATAATAAACAAATTAACAAACAAGAAAAATCTGATAATAGCAGGAATTATACAAAGAATTAAAATAGTGATATAATAGGATTATATACAAACCTGCTGTAGAGTGAGTGGTCAGGGAAAGCTTGCAGAAAATACATTTACTGAGATCTCAGTGACAAGAAGAAGCCATGAGAATAGAGGTAGGGGGAGTGCCTTTCTAGGCAAAGGAACTAGCTCGGGCAAAATCCTTAAAGGCAGTAATGAGCTCGGTGAGCCTGAGAGAATCTTTCCTTCTTTTTATGTAATGTCTTCCCTCCCTTTCACTCAGCAGAAATAAGACAGGCCTACAGTAGCCCCTTGTTTGGGCATGGAAATAAAGAGGAGGGGGCAACAGGAAGCAAGCACAGCATCAGGCATTCCTTTACTTTACCTAGATCTTATGTAAAAGGGGAAAAGAAGCACCCTGCTCACCAGGGAAGAGGCCACATGGGAGTTCAGGAGCATGGGCTTCACTAAGAAGAAAGAGCATTCCATCAGCCTAAAGTGTATCGTGAGGAGACACTCCACAGAAACCTAATGATGGCTGCATAAACATTATGTCCCTGCGCCGGGCACAGTGGCTCACGCCTGTAATCCTAGCACTTTGGGAAGCCAAGTTGGGCGGGTCAGGAGGTCAGGAGATCCAGACCATCCTGGTTAACACGGTGAAACCCCGTCTCTACTAAAAAAAAAAAATACAAAAAATTAGCCGGGCGTGGTGGCAGGTGCCTGTAGTCCCAGCTACTCGGGGAGGCTGAGGCAGGAGAATGGCGTGAACCCTGGGAGGTGGAGCTTGCAGTGAGCCGAGATGGCGCCACTGCACTCCAGCCTGGGCAACAGAGTGGGACTCTGTCTCAAAACAAACAAACAAACAAAAAACATTAGGCCCCTGCCTTAGGATTAGCAATTGCTCAATAAACACCTACTGGATGAACAAATAGGCTTTTGCTGCAATGTAAGGCCTTGTTTTCACAGTAGAGTCATTAAATAACCCTATCTTACTGAAAACTCTGTCATACATAAAAAGATATAAAGAGAAAAAAAAACTACAAAATCTGGAGAGTCTGGCCTATTTTACTGCTCTTGTTCTTGATCTTACATTTGTACTTTGTGTCTTGGGATGCTCACTTCATGAGTATTTTACACAAATAAAAATAGAAACTTCTAAACTGTGACCAGAACAATACATTTGAAAGCTGCATAATATAAATTGCCTTTGCTTAATAAGAAAAAAAAAAGAAGGTGCATAATGTCATAAATAAGTCATTTATGCTTACTGACTAAGGAATCTCCCATTTGGAGAGTCAAATATAAATATAGGTAGGTGGATACCAAAAAAAGACAGTCTCCAGTGGCTTTGCATCCACTATGAAGCAACAAATTTAAATGTATCATTAAAAAAACCTCATCCCTAGTGACAAGTCAATGTCTAGAAGACAGTTAAATGAGTGTTCAGCAGAGGATGACAAAGAGTTTGGAGCATAGAATATGACAGAGTTCTTTCCGTGAACATCAATTACAACAAGGCAGCAGTTATTCTGTCTGGAAGAGAAACATTTATTCTGTGTCTGACATTGTGCTTGGTATCTAATTGACCAGTAATAGTATTTTCTGTGTAATTCTGGAGTGATTTCTTAAAGGTAAAAGCAGTAGAAGAAGTACATTTTCTAATACTGTCCAGCAGCAGCCAGATAACTGAGATAACTGATGTACTTTAATTCAACTTTATTTGAAGAAAAAGCAAACATTAGGTTGATGATACTGTACTTAGAAATTATTTATCCTTTCTCTTATTTAAGTAACATTTGTTAAGTAAATACTATGTGTCAGATCCTGGGCTAGAAACTAAAAATAATAAAACCTGTCCTTGACTACCAGAAGCTCACAAGGCAGATGTACCCTATATAACTAACTGTAATTCAGTTTTTTTGGTCTTTAAAAGAAGGTGTATCCAAGTGCTAAATGAGAACATTGTACTCTTTTTCCATGACCATTCCTCAAGGTCCCTGACCTTACCAAGTGGCAGGTACTGGAGACCTGCACCTTATATCTTAGTCCAACCCAGTCATCATGCCCAAGAACATCAAGCATGTACATGAAAAGCCCTATCCGTATCAGAAATTGGTATTTAGAATAAGGCTTATAACACCCTGACCTCAGGGCTTCTGCTTGAGAAGAAAACATGGAAGAGTGGGGAGGATTTGTCTTACATCTTAAATACCAGCTCTACCACAGCATAATAGGGCACCAGTTAGAGTAGTGAGGGCTTATTCCAGGCACTAGCTCCAGGACATTTCCAGACAGACCCTGGGCCCGAAGAGAACCTTCTACCTTAAAGGGAAAAACCCAGTCCTAGCATTTATTACCTGCTAACTGAAGGGCCCTTGGACCCTGAATATCAGCAGTGATACCCACGTACTACCTCAAGGGCTGTGGGTGAGCCTTAGGCTTGTTGGCTTCAGGTGAGACCCAGCACATTACCACATGTGGTAGCTGTGGGGAAAAACTCCTTCTTGAGAAAAGTAGAGAAAAAAGTAAAGGAGACTTTGCCTTGAATCTTAGGTACCAGAATGGCCACAGTGTGTCAGAACACCAAGCTGGCTTTTGGGATTCCTAATTCCGTGTTTTGTTTGTTTTCTATTTTGAGATGGAGTCTCACTCTGTTGCCACACTGGAGTGCAGTGGTGCAATCTCAGCTCACTACAACTTCTGCCACCTGGGTTCAAGCGATTTTCCTGTGAGCCTCCCAAGTAGCTGAGACTACAGGTGTGCGCCACCATGCCCAGCTAATTTTTGTATTTTTAGTAGAGACGGAGTTTCACCATGTTGGCCAGGATGGTCTTGATCTCCTGACCTCAGGATCTGCCTGCTTCGGCCTCCCAAAGTGCTGGGCTTACAGGTGTGAGCCACCACGCCTAGCTGGGATCCCTGATTCTAAGACTTGACACTTGTACAGCACCTCTGGACCTGCCATGGGCCAGCAGAGAGCCCAGTACCCTAAAGGGTGAGTTGTAGGCCAAGCAGCATTCACCACAAACTGACTTAAGAGCTCTTGAGCCTTAAAGGAACATCAACAGTATTCTGGCAGTACTCTCCACGGTCTGTGGTGGCAGTGGCTACTGGGTGAGGCTCATCCTTTGGAAAAAGGAGAAAAAAGTGGGAAGTGCTGTATCTTGTGACTTGAGTGCCAGTTCAGCTACAGTATAATAGAAAACCAGGTAGACTTCTAAGGTATTTGACTCTAGTCCCTGACTCCTGGGTGGTACCTCTGGACCCTCCTGGGCCTGGGGGAACTCGCCACCCTGAAGGGAAGGACACTGGCCTAGCTGGCTTTGCCACATGCCGAGTATAGAGCCCCAGAGCCTTTATGAACATTGGCAGTACCCAAGGCCTTGGGTGAGACCCAGTGCTGTGATGGCTTCAGGTCTAACCCAGCACAGTCCTAGTTGTGGTAACCACGCAGGTTTTTGTGTCATGCCACCTCTAATTCCAGGAGGCTCAGAACAGAAAAAGATACGGTTTCTTTTGAGGACTATAAGGGAAAACAATAGGAATCTCTCCCAAGTAATCCAGAGAATTCTAATGCATCTTGTACAAGACTATCAAGGCAGTACCCTCTATGAGTCTGCAAGAATCACAGCATTACTAGGCTTGATGTGTCATCTAAAGCAGATACAGCTTAAATTATGTGATGGTTAATATTAAGTGTTGACTTGATTGAAGGATGCAAAGTATTGTTTCTGGGTGTGTCTCTGAGGGTCTTCCCAGAGAAGATTAACATTTCAGTCAGTGGACTGAAAGAGGCAGATCCACCCTCCATCTTGGTGGAAACCATCCAACTGGCTGCCAGCACAGCTAGAAAAAGCAGGTGGAAGAAAGTGGAAAAAACTGACTTACTGAGTCTTCTGACTTTGATCCTTCTTCTGTGCTGGATGCTTCCTGTCCTTGAACATCAGACTGCAGGTTCTTCAGCTTTTGGACTCTTGAACTTACACCAGTGGTTTGCCAGGGGCTGTTAAGCCTTCAGGGACAGATTGAAGGCTACACTGTTGGATTCTCTGCTTTTGAAGTTTTGGGACTTGGACTGAGCCACTACTGACTTCTTTGCTCCTCAGCTTGCAGTCAGCCTATCGGGAAATTTTACCTTGTGACAGTGTGAGTCAATTATCATTAATAAACTCCCTTTCATATATACATGTATCCTATTAGTTCTGTCTCTCTGGAGATCCCTAATACACATCACAACACCCAAGTTCTTTCAAATATCTGGAAAGCCTTCCCAAGAAGGACAAGTATAAACCACCCTAAACAGTGAAGCCTGCAATGAATATCTACCACTTCAATGCCCACACACTGAAGAACACCTACCAGCATCAGCACCATTCAGAAAAACATGACCTCACCAAATGAACTCAATAAAGCACCAGGGACCAATACTGGAGAAACAATATGTTACCTTTCAGAGAATTCAAAATAGCTGTGTTGAGAAAACTCAAAGAAATCCAAGATAACACAGAGAAAAAAATCAGAATTCCATCAGATAAATTTAATAAAGAGATATAGATAATTTAAAAAGAATCAAGCAGAAATTCTGGATATGAAAAATGCAATTCATGTACTGAAGAATGCAGAAGTCTTTTAATAGAAGAATTGATAAAGCAAAAGAAAAAATTAGTGAGCCTGAAGACAGGCTCAGAGTATTAAAAAAAGACAAAAAACAATGGAGCACACCTAAAGATTCTAGAAAGTAGCCACAAAAGGGTAAATCTAAAAGTTATTGGCCTCAAAGAGAAGACTGAGAAAGAGATATAGGTAGAAAGTTTATTCAGGGAGATAATAAGAACTTCCCAAACGCAGAGAAAGATATCAACATCCAAGTACAGGAAGATTATACAACACCAAACAGACTTAACCCAAATAATCAAACTATTTAATAAACTCACAAAGTTCAAGGATAAATAAAGAATCCTAAAAGCAGTAAGAAACAAGAAACAAATATCATAAAATGAAGCTCCAGTATGTCTGACAGCAGACTTTTCAATGGAAACCTTACAAACTAGAAGAGACTTGAATGATTTACCTAAAGTCCTAAAGGAAAAAATTTTTTACCCTTGAAGAGTATATCTGCTGAAAATGTCCTTCAAGCATGAAGAGAGAATAAAGATTTTCCCAGAAAAACAAAAGCTGAGGGATTTCATCAACACCAGACCTGTCCTAAAGGAATGCTAAAGGGACTTCGATCAGAAAGAAAAAGATGCTAGTGAGAAATAATTAATCATCTGAAGGTACAAACTCACTGCTAATAGTAAGGACATGGAAAACACAAAATATTATAACAACATAACTATGGGGTGTAAACTACTCTCATAGTACAAAGACTGAATGATAAACCAATTAAAAATAATAACTACAAAAAATTTCAAGACTTAGACAGTAAATATGATATAAATAGAAACAATAAAAAGTTAAGAAGTGGGTAGACCAAGTTAGGGTGTAGACCTTTTTTAAGTTTTATTTTTAAAAAAAATTGTATTTTTTTGCTTTTTATTTATATATTTTTTATTATTATTATACTTTAAGTTTTAGGGTACATGTGCACAACATGCAGGATTATTACATATGTATACATGTGCCATGTTGGTTTGCTGCACCCATTAACTCGTCATTTAGCATTAGGTGTATCTCCTAAGGCTATCCCTCCCCCCCTCCCCACCCCACAACAGTCCCCGGTGTGTGATGTTCCCCTTCCTGTGTCCATATGTTCTCATTGTTCAATTCCCACCTATGAGTGAGAACATGCAGTGTTTGATTTTTTGTCCTTGCCATAGTTTGCTGAGAATGATGGTTTCCAGCTTCATCCATGTCCCTACAAAGGACATGAACTCATCATTTTTTATGGTTGCATAGTATTCCATGGTGTATATGTGCCATCTTTTCTTAATCCAGTCTATCATTGTTGGACATTTGGGTTGGTTCCAAGTCTTTGCTATTGTGAATAGTGCTGCAATAAACATACGTGTGCATGTGTCTTTATAACAGCATGATTTATAATCCTTTGGGTATATACCCAGTAATGTGATGGCTGGGTCAAATGGTATTTCTAGTTCTAGATCCCTGAGGAATCGCCACGCTGACTTCCACAATGCTTGAACTAGTTTACAGTCCCACCAACAGTGTCAAAGTGTTCCTATTTCTCCACATCCTCTCCAGCACCTGTTGTTTCCTGACTTTTTAATGATTGCCATTCTAACTGGTGTGAGCTGGTATCACATTGTGATTTTGATTTGCATTTCTATGATGGCCAGTGATGATGAGCATTTTTTCATGTGTTTTTTGGCTGCATAAATGTCTTCTTTTAAGAAGTGTCTCTTCATGTCCTTTGCCCACTTTTTGATGGGGTTGTTTTTTAATTGTAAATTTGTTTGAGTTCATTGTAGATTCTGGATATTAGCCCTTTGTCAGATGAGTAGGTTGCAAAAATTCTCTCCCATTCTGTAGGTTGCCTGTTCACTCTGATGTGGTTTCTTTTGCTCTGCAGAAGCTCTTTAGTTTAATTAGATCCCGTTTGTCAATCTTGGCTTTTGTTGCCATTGCTTTTGGTCTTTTAGTCATGAAGTCCTTGCCCATGCCTATGTCCTGAATGGGATTGCCTAGGTTTTCATCAAGGGTTTTTATTCTTTTAGGTCTAACATGTAAGTCTTTAATCCATCTTGAATTAATTTTTGTATAAGGTGTAAGGAAGGGATTCAGTTTCAGCTTTCTACATACGGCTAGCCAGTTTTCCCAGCACCATTTATTAAATAGGGAATCCTTTCCCCCTTGCTTGTTTTTGTCAGGTTTGTCAAAGATCAGATCTTTGTAGATATGTGGCATTATTTCTGAGGGCTCTGTTCTGTTCCATAGGTCTATATCTCTGTTTTGGTACCAGGACCATGCTGTTTTGGTTACTGTAGCCTTGTAGTATAGTTTGAAGTCAGGTAGCATGATGCCTCCAGCTTTGATCTTTTGGCTTAGGACTGACTTGGCAACGCGGGCTCTTTTTTGGTTCCATATGGACTTTAAAGTAGTTTTTTCCAATTCTGTGAAGAAAGTCATTGGTAGCTTGATGGGGATGGCATTGAATCTATAAATTACCTTGGGCAGTATGGCCATTTTCACAATATTGATTCTTCCTACCCATGAGCATGGAATGTTCTTCCATTTGTTTGTATCCTCTTTTATTTCATTGAGCAGTGATTTGTAGTTCTCCTTGAAGAGGTCCTTCACATCCCTTTAAGTTGGATTCCTAGGTATTTTATTCTCTTTGAAGCAATTGTGAATGGGAGTTCACTCATGATTTGGCTCTCTGTTTGTCTGTTATTGGTGTATAAGAATGCTTGTAATTTTTGCACATTGATTTTGTATCCTGAGACTTTGCTGAAGTTGCTTATCAGCTTAAGGAGATTTTGGGCTGAGACGATGGGGTGTTCTAGATATACAATCATGTCATCTGCAAACAAGGACAATTTGACTTCCTCTTTTCCTAGTTGAATGCCCTTTATTTCCTTCTCCTGCCTGACTGCCCTGGACAGAACTTCCAACACTATGTTGAATAGGAGTGGTGAGAGAGGGCATCCCTGTCTTGTGCCTGTTTTCAAAGGGAATGCTTCCAGTTTTTCTCTGTTCAGTATGATATTGGCTGTGGGTTTGTCATAGATAGCTCTTATTATTTTGAGATACATCCCATCAATACCTAATTTATTGAGAGTTTTTAGCATGAAGGGGTGTTGAATTTTGTCAAAGGCCTTTTCTGCATCTATTGAGATAATCATGTGGTTTTTGTCTTTGGTTCAGTTTATATGCTGGATTATGTTTATTGATTTTCGTATGTTGAACCAGCCTTGCATCTCAGGGATGAAGCCCACTTGATCATGGTGGATAAGCTTTTTGATGTGTTGCTGGATTCGGTTTACCAGTATTTTATTGAGGATTTTTGCATCAATGTTCATCAAGGATATTGGCCTAAAATTCTCTTTTTTTGTTGTTTCTCTGCCAGCCTTTGGTATCAGGATGATGCTGGCCTCATAAAATGAGTTAGGGAGGATTCCCTCTTTTTCTATCGATTGGAATAGTTTCAGAGGGAATGGTACCATCTCCTCTTTGTGCCTCTGGTAGAATTCGGCTGTGAATCCATCTGGTCCTGGCCTTTTTTTGATTGGTAAGCTATTAACTATTGTCTCAATTTCAGAGCCTGTTATTGGTCTATTCAGAGATTCAACTTCTTCCTGGTTTAGTCTTGGGAGAGTGTATGTGTTGAGGAATTTATCTATTTCTTCAAGATTTTCTGGTTTATTTGAGTAGAGGTGTTTATAGTATTCTCTGATGGTAGTTTGTATTTCTGTGGGATGGGTGGGGATATCCCCTGTGTCATTTTTAATTGCGTCTATTTGATTCTTCTCTCTTTTCTTCTTTATTAGTCATGCTAGTGGTCTATCAATTTTGTTGATCATTTCAAAAAACCAGCTGCTGGATTCATTGATTTTTTGAAGGGTTTTATGTGTTTCTATTTCCTTCAGTTTTGCTCTGATCTTAGATATTTCTTGCCTTCTGCTAGCTTTTGAATGTGTTTGCTCTTGCTTTTCTAGTTCTTTTAATTGTGATGTTAGGGTGCCAATTTTAGATCTTTCCTGCTTTCTCTTGTGGGCATTTAGTGCTATAAATTTCCCTCTACACACTACTTTGAATGTGTCCCAGAGATTCAGGTATGTTGTGTCTTTGATCTCGTTGGTTTCAAAGAACATCTTTATTTCTGCCTTCATTTCATTATGTACCCAGTAGTCATTCAGGAGCAGGTTGTTCAGTTTCCATGTAGTTGAGCAGCTTTGAGTGAGTTTCTGAATCCTGAGTTCTAGTTTGATTGCACTGTGGTCTGAGAGACAGTTTGTTATAATTTCTGTTCTTTTACATTTGCGGAGGAGTGCTTTACTTCCAACTATGTGGTCAATTTTGGAACAGGTGTGGTGTGGTGCTGAAAAGAACATATATTCTGTTGATTTGGGGTGGAGAGTTCTGTAGATGTCTATTAGGTCCACTTGGTGCAGAGCTGAGTTCAATTCCTGGATATCCTTGTTGACTTTCTGTCTTGCTGATCTGTCTAATGTTGACAGTGGGGTGTTAAAGTCTCCATTATTATTGTGTGGGAGTCTAAGTCTGTTTGTAGGTCACTAAGGACTTGCTTTATGAATCTGGGTGCTCCTGTATTGGGTGAATATATAATTAAGATAGTTTTTCTTGTTGAATTGATCACTTTACCATTATGTAATGGCCTTGTCTGTTTTGATCTTTGTTGGTTTAAAGTCTGTATTATCTGAGACTAGGATTGCAACCCCTGCCTTTTTTTGTTTTCCATTTGCTTGGTAGATCTTCCTCCATCCCTTTATTTTTAGCCTATGTGTGTCTCTGCACATGAGATGGGTTTCCTGAATACAGCACACTGATGGGTCTTGACTCTTTATCCAATTTGCCAGTCTGTGCCTTTTAATTGGAGCATTTAGCCCATTTACATTTAAGGTTAGAATTGTTATGTGTGAATTTGATCCTGTCATTATGATGTTAGTTGGTTATTTTGCTCGTTAGTTGATGTAGTTTCTTCCTAGCCTTGATGGTCTTTACAATTTGGCATGTTTTTGCAGTGGCTGGTACTGGTTTCTCCCTTCCATGTTTACTACTTCCTTCAGGAGCTCTTTTAGGGCAGGCCTGGTGGTGACAAAATCTCTCAGCATTTGCTTGTTTGTAAAGGATTTTATTTCTCCTTCACTTATGAAGCTTAGTTTGGCTGGATATGAAATTCTGGGTTGAAAATTCTTTTCTTTAAGAGTGTTGAATATTGGCCCCCACTCTCTTCTGCCTTGTAGAGTTTCTGCTGAGAGATCAGCTATTAGTCTGATGGGCTTCCTTTTGTGGGTAACCCGACCTTTCTCTCTGGCTGCCCTTAACATTTTTTCCTTCATTTCAACTTTGGTGAATCTGATAATTATGTTTCTTGGAGTTGCTCTTCTAGAGGAGTATCTCTGTGGCATTCTCTGTATTTCCTGAATCTGAATGTTGGCCTGCCTTGCTAGATTGGGGAAGTTCTGCTGGATAATATCCTGCAGAGTGTTTTCCAACTTGGTTCCACTCTCCCTGTCACTTTCAGGTACAACAATTAGACATAGATTTGGTCTTTTCACATAGTCCCATATTTCTTGGAGGCTTTGTTCGTTTCTTTTTATTCTTTTTTCTCTAAACTTCTCTTCACACTTCATTTCATTCATTTCATCTTCCATCACTGATACCCTTTCTTCCCATCGGTTACTGAGGCTTGTGCATTTGTCACGTAGTTCTCATGCCATGGTTTTCAGCTCCATCGGGTCCTTTAAGGACTTGTCTGCATTGGTTATCATAGTTATCCATTCATCTAATTTTTTTTCAAAGTTTTTAACTTCTTTGCCATTGGTTCAAACTTCCTTCTTTAGTTCGGAGTAGTTTGATATTCTGAAGCCTTCTTCTCTCAACTCGTCGAAGTCACTCTCTGTCCAGCTTTGTTCCATTGCTGGTTAGGGGCTGCGTTCCTTTGGAGGAGGAGAGGTGCTCTGATTTTTAGAGTTTCCGGTTCTTCTGCTCTGTTTTTTCCCCATCTTTGTTGTTTTATCTACCTTTGGTCTTTGATGATGGTAACGTACAGATGGGTTTTTGGTGTGGATGTCCTTTCTGTTTGTTAGTTTTCCTTCTAACAGTCAGGACCCTCAGCTGCAGGTGAGTTGGAGTTTACTGGAGGTCCTCTCCAGACCCTGTTTCCCTGGGTATCAGCAGCGGTGGCTGCAGAACAGCAGATATTGGTGAACCACAAATGCTGCTGTCTGATAGTTCCTCTGGAAGTTTTGTCTCAGAGAAGTACCCAGCTGTGTGAGGTGTCAGTCTGCCCCTACTGGGGAGTGCCTCCCAGTTATTCTACTTGGGTGTCAGGGACCCACTTGAGAAGGCAGTCTGCCTGTTCTCAGATCTCAAGCTGCGTGCTGGGAGAACCACTACTCTCTTCAAAGCTGTCAGACAGGGACATTTAAGTCTGCAGAAGTTATTGCTGTCTTTTGTTTGTCTGTGCCCTGCCCCCAGAGGTGGAGCCTACAGCGGCAGGCAGGCCTCCTTGAGCTGTGGTGGGCTCCACCCAGTTCGAGCTTCCCTCCTGGCTGCTTTGTTTACCTACTCAAGCCTGGGCAATGGTGGGCGCCCCTCCCCCAGCCTCGCTGCCACCTTGCAGTTTGATCTCAGACTGCTGTGCTAGCAGTGAGTGAGGCTCCTTGGGCATAGGAACCTGTGAGCCAGGTGTGGGATATAATCTCCTGGTGTGCCATTTGTTAAGCCCATTGGAAAAGCACAGTATTAGGGTGGGAGTGACCTGATTTTCCAGGTGCCATCTGTCACCCCTTTCTTTGACTAGGAAAGGGAATTCCCTGACCCCTTGTGCTTCCCGGGTGAGGCAATGCCTCACCCTGCTTTGGCTCATGCATGGTGCACTGCACCCACTGTCCTGCACCCACTTTCCGGCACTCCCCAATGAGATGAACCTGGTACCTCAGTTGGAAATGCAGAAATCACCCGTCTTCTGCATCGCTCACGCTGGGAGCTGTATACTGGAGCTGTTCCTATTCGGCCATCTTGGCTCCACCCTATTTTTTGCTTTTTATATGAACAGTGATAATTAAGGGTATCAAAATACTGTTAAATTTTACTTACTGATCACTTCAGGCTAGGAGTTCGAGACCAGTCTGGCCAACATGGCAAAACATATGAAAAATACAACAGACAAACCAACCAACCAACCCAGTGACAACAAAACAGGTCTACCCTGCAGTCATACTCTAATTTTTTCTGTTTTCCTCCCTTTCTGATCCTTTATCCCACTTTCTTTTTCTTCCTCTTCCTTCTCCTTCTTCTTTGTCAAATAGAGGATTGAGTTATTGTCACTGATCCATATAAAGTCCCTCTCTCATTTATTTTAATTCCCACCCCCCATTTCTATTCCCCGACTTCCCATGTGCAACCTTCCTAATATGTTTGATATGCATCTTTTTGTTTGTATGTATTTTTAGAAAATGTTTATTGTTTTTGTGTGCAAAAAAAAAAATTAATAAAAAAAGAGAAAAAAAAATTTTTACTTACGTATAATAAAAGTATAGTAATTTTCAAAAATATTATTAGGATTTTAAAATTAAAAGTTATTTTATTTTGTTATTTTTCAGTTCCTGGGTACATGTGCAGGTTTGTTACATAGGGAGACGTGCCATTGTAGTTTGCTGCACCTATCAACCCATTACTTAGATATTAAGCCCAGCATGCATTAGCTATTTTTCCTAATGCTCTCCCTCCCTCATTCTATGAGGCCAGCATCATGGTGATACCCAAACTTGGAAAAGACACAGCAAAAGAAGAAAACTTCAGTCCAATATCCTTGATGAACATTGATGCAAAAATCCTCAACAAAATACTGACCAACCAAATCCAGCATCATATCAAAAAGCTTATCCACCACAATCAAGTAGGCTTTATCCCTGGGATGCAAGGTTGGTTCAACATATGCAAATAAACAAATGCAAGTCATCACATAAACAGAATTAAAGACAAAAACTACATGATCATTTCAATAGACTCAGAAAAGACTTTTCATGAAATTCAACACCATCTATGTTTAAGTTTCAATAAACTAGGTATTGAAGGAACATACCTCAAAATAATAAGAGCCATATATAAAAAATCCACAGCCAAAATTATACTCAATTGGCAAAAGCTGGACAAATTCCCCTTGAACACCAGCACAAAACAAAGATGCTCTCTCTCATCCCTCCTGTTCAACATAGTATTGGAATACCTGGCCAGAGCAATCAAGTAAAAGAAAAAAAATAAAGAGCATCCAAATAGAAACAGAGAAAGTCAAACTATCCCTGTCTCCAGATGACAATTCTATACCTAGAAAACTGCATAGTCTTGGACCAAAAGCTCCTTAAGCTGATAATTTCAGTGAAGTCTCAGGATACAAAATTAATGTAAAAAATGGCAAGCATTCTTATACACCAATAACTGTCATGCTGAGAGCCAAATCAGGAACACAATACTATTCACAATTTATACAAAAAGAATAAAATACCTGGGAATACAACTAGGCAGGGAGGTGAAAGATCTCCACAATGAGAACTACAAAACACTGCTCAAAGAAATAAGTGATCACACACACACACACACACACACACACACAAATGCCATGCTCACGGAAAGGAAGAATCAATATTGTTAAAATGGCAATACTGACCAAAGTTATTTATAGATTCAATGCTATCCCTATCCAACTACCAATGATGTTCTTCATAGAACTAAAAAAAAAAAACAAAAAGTATTTTAAAATTCACATGGCACCAAAAAAGAGTCCAATAGCCAAGGCAATTCTAAGTAAAAAGAACAAGGCTGGAAGCATCATGCTACCTGACCTCAAGCTACACTGCAGGGCTACTGTAACCAAAACAACATGGTACTGGTACAAAAACACAGAGACCAATGGAACAGCACAGCCAACTCAGAAATAAGGCCACACACCTACAACTATCTGATCTTCCACAATGCTGACACAAACAAGAAAATTTAGCATATCAGAGAGATATTTGCACTCTCATGTTTGTTACAACACTGTTTATGATAGCTAAGATTTGGAAGTAACCTAAGTGTCCATCAACAGATGAAAGAATTAATAAAATGCGATACATAGACACAATGGAGTACTATTCAGCCATGAAAGCGAATGAGATCTTGTCATTTGCAACAACATGAACGGAACTGCGAGTCATGATAAGTGAAATTATTCAGCCATAGAAAGACAAACATCACATGTTCTCATTTCGAGGGATCTAAAAATCAAGACAATTGAACTCATGGAGATAGAGAGTAGGATGGTTACCAGAGTCTGGGAAGGGTAGTTGGGGGCTGGGGCAGGGGTAGGATGGCTAGTGGGTACCATAAAACCTAGAAAGAATGGGTAAAACCTACAATTTGATAGCTCAACAAGGTGACCATTGTCAATAATAATTATACATTTTAAAATAAGATTGTTACTGGATTGTTTATGACTCAAAGGATAAATGCTTGAGGAGATGGATACCCTATTCTCTATGATGTGATTACTTCACATTGCCTGCCATTATCAAAACATTTCATGTACCCCATAAATATATATACCTACTACTTACACACAAAAATTAAAAATTAATTTTAAAAAAGAAAGCATGCTTACATTTGCGTTTTAGTTTTTAATATTTGCCTTTGACTTATTTCTTTACTTTTTTATATAAATTTGTTGGGTACAAATGCAATTCTGCCACACCCATAGGTTGCATATGGGTCAAGTGAGTGCTTTCAGGTTATCCATAAACAAAATAACGTACATTGCACACATTAAGTAATTTCTTATCTCCCACCACTGCAATACACTCACCATTCTCAGTCTCCGTTGTCTATCATTCCACTATCTATATCCATATGTATACATTATTTAGCTCTCACTTATGAGTGAGAACATATGATACTTTTCTTTGTGTGTCGACTTATTTCACTTAAGATAATGGCCTCCAGTTCCATATATGCTCCAGCAAAAGACATGATTTCATTCTTTTTATGGCTGAATAGTATTCCACTGTGTACCTATACCATGTTTTTTTATTCAATCATCTGTTGATGAACACTTAGGTTGATTCCATTTCTTTGTTATTATGAATAGTGCTGTGATAAGCATACAAGTGCAGGTATCTTTTTGATGTGTTGATTTGTTTTCCTTGCATACTCACTAGTGGAATTGCTGGATCAAATGGTAGTTCTATTTTTAGTTCTTTGAGAACGCTTCAAAATTTTTTTCCCATGGAGGTTATACTAATTTTCATTCCCCCCAACAGTGAATAACTATTCCATCTTCTCCACACATTCACCAACATCGGTTGCTGACTTTTTAATAATAGCCATTCTCACTGGGGTAAGATGCTAGCTCATTGTGGTTTTAATTTGCATTTTTCTCATGATTAGTGATGTTCAGCATGCTAAAAATGCTTCTTGGCCATGTGCATATCTTCTTTTTAAAATTGTCCGCATAAATATTAAAAATATGTCCTTTGCCCACTTATTAATTGGGTCACTTGGGAGTTTTGTTGTGTTTTTTTGAGTTCCTTGTAAAGTCTGGGTATTAGTCCTCTGTCAGATGCATTATTTCCAAATGTTTTTTCCTATTCTGTAGGCAGTCTTCACTCTGTTGATTATTTATTTTGCTGTGCAGAAGCTTTTTAGTTAAATTAAGTCTCATTTATCTATTTTTGTTTTGTTGCCTGTGTTTTTGAAATCTTAGTCATATATTGTTTGCCTAGACCAATGTCCAGAAGAGGTTCCCTAGATTTTCTAGTATTTTTATAGATTCATGTCTTACATTTAAGCATTTAATTAATCTTGAGCTTATTTTTATATATGATGAGAGATAAGGATCCAGGTTCATCCTTGTGTCTATGGCTAGCCAATCTTCTCAGTACCATTGATTTACTAGGGTGTCCTTTTCCCAGTGTATGTTTTTGTCAACTTTTTCAAAGATCAGTTGGCTGTAGATAAGTGGCTTTATTTCTGGGTTCTCTATTCTGTTTCATTGATCTGTCTGTTTTTATACCATTACCATGCTGTTTTGTTACTATAGCCTTGCAATATAATTTGAAGTCACATAATATGATGCCTCTAGCTTCATTCTTTTTGCCTAGGATTGCTTTGTTTATTCGGACTCTTTTATAGTACCATATGTATTTTAGACTTTTTTTTTTCTAATTCTGTGAAAGACGGCATTTGTATTATGAGAAAGATTGTATTGAATCTGTAGATTTCTTTGAGCAGTATAATCGTTTTAACTATATTAATTCTTCAGGTACATCACCAGAAGATGTCTTTTTCATTTGTTTGTGTCATCTACAATTTCTTTCATAGTGTATTGTGGTTTTCCTTATAGAAATTTTTCACTTCCTTGCTTAGATGGATTCCTAGGTATTTTTTTCAACTATAGTGAATAGGGTAAACTTCTTTATTTCATTCTTAGCTCAATCACTATTGGTGTATAGAAATGCTACTTCTTTTCGTACATTGATTTTGTATCCTGCATGATTACTGAATTAATTTATCAATGCTAAGAGTTTTTAGGTAGGACTTTAGGTTGTTCTAAATATAAGATAATATCATCAGCGAACAGAGATAATTTGACTTCCTCTATTCTGATTTGAGGGCTTTTGTTTCTCTTGGCTGATTGCTCTGGGAGGTCTTTCAGAACTATGTAGACAAGTAGTGGTGAAAGTGGACATCTTTCTCTTGTACCAGTTCTTTAGGCATTACTTTAAACTTGTCCTCTTTCAGTACCATGTTATTTGTCAGTTTTTAGTATATGGCCTTTATTATTTTGATGTTTGTCTCCCTTCTGTGTCATTTGTTGAGGTTTTTAATCATGAAGCATTGCTGAATTTATCAAATGCTTTTTCTGTTTCTATTGAGATGATAGTAGAGTTTTTGTCCTTAATTCTGTTTATTTAATATATCCCAGTTATTTATTTACAAATGTTGAACCATTCTTGCAAGCCTGGTATAAAACCCACTTTATTGTAGTCTATTATCTTTTTATGTTCTGTTGGATTCAGTTTGTAAGTATTTTCATGAGAATTTTTGTGTCTATGTTGATCTAGAATATTAATCTATAGTCTTCTTTTTATGCTGTGTCCTTGTTTGTTTGGTTTTGGTATCAGGGTGACACTGGGCTTGCAGAATGAATTAGGGAGGATTCTCTCCTACTCGATATTTTGGAATAATTTCAAAAAATGGTATTAGTTATTTTTTGTACGTATGGTAGAATTCAACTGAGAATACATAGGCTATGGGACTTCTTTTTGTTCAAAAAACTTTATTACAGATTCAATCTCACTACTCATTTTTGGTCAGTTCTAGCTTTCGCATTCTTCTATTTTAATCTGAAGAGGCTGTCCATTTCTAAGATTTACCCAGTTTCTCTAGATTTTCCAATTCATGACATACAATTCTTTGCATTTATCTAATAATCTTTTGAATGTTTGTGGTATCAGTTATAATGTCTTGTTACATTTCTTATTTTATTTATTTAGGTATTCCTCTTCTTTTGTATTCTAGCCTGCAGTTTACCAATTTGTTTATCTTTTCAAATAATCAATATTTCATTTCACTGATTTTGATAATTTTTCTGGTGACTATTTCATTTTGTTCTGTTCCTGATTCAGTCCTGGGAGAGTGTATATGTCCAGGAATTTATCCATTTCTTCTAGATTTTCTAGTTTATTTGCATAGAGCTATTTATAGTATTCTCTGAGTTGTTTATATTTCTGTGCAGTCAGTGGTAATAGCCCCCTTATCATTTCTTATTGTGTTCTTTGATTATTGTGATGGTTAATACTGAGTGTCAACTTGATTGGATTGGAGGATACAAAGTATTAATCCTGGGTGTGTCTGTGAGGGTACTGCCACAGGAGATTACCATTTGAGTCACTGGGCTGGGAAGGGCAGACCCATCCTTAATTGGGTGGGCACCATCTAATCAGCTGCCAGTAAACATAAAGTGGGCAGAAAAATGTGAAAAGGAGATTCTGGCCTAGCCTCCCAGCCTACAGCTTTCTCCCATGCTGGACGCTTCTTGCCCTTGAACATCAGACTCCAAGTTCTTCAATTTTGAGACTCAGACTGGCTCTTCTTGCTGCTCAAGCCTACACACAAGTTATTATGGGACCTTATGATGGTGTAAGTTAATATATAATAAATTCTCATATATATGTGTGTGTGTGTCTGTGTGTGTGTGTGTGTGTGTCTGTGTGTGTGTGTGGGTGTATACTTTAGTTCTATCCCTCTAGACAACCCTGACTAATGCAGATTTTAGTACCAGGAGAGGTTCTAGAGGAACAGAATATTAAGGATGGAGTTCTTTCGTTGGTTTTGGGGTTTCTGGAATTGGCTGCTTAATATGGTTAGATGCAAAAATGCTAAGGACTCTACTTCTAATAGTATGGAGAACTGATAGTCCTTGACGTGAACTGTTTAGAGAGTTATACAAAATAAATGCATTTGACACTCCTAATTCACCACTCATGAGAGGCAAGGAGTTTAGTGAGTCTACACATAATACCTTCGACCATATGTGGAGAACCAAGGAACATAATGATGCTGGTTGATTGCTCTAAGTTCAGTGAACAAAGTAATGAAAGAAAATAATGAACCCAGGGATTCTGTCTTCCAGCTTCAGAAACAGGTACTGAGCCTCAAATCTGCTAAGATTGCCCTGAGTGAGAATCTTATATCCTCTAGAGAAAGAGCTGAAACTGTAAAAACAGACATGAGCTCTTATCATGTGAGTGGCTGGCCTGCAACAAAAGGTGCATACACAGCCTCATCAGGTGTCTACTGTTAAAGTGAGGGCATTGATTGGAAAGAATGGGACCCTGAAACTTGGAATGGGGACGTGTGGGAGAACCCTGATGAAGCTGGGGACACTGAGTTTGTAAACTCTGATGAATCTTTTATGCCAGAAGGAACAGCTTCCGCAACCCCAGTAGTGGCAACACCCCCTCCCCAACTCATGATGCCATCAGCCTGTCAATCTTTGTCTGAGGAGATAAACCCTGTGCTGCCTGAGGCAACAGTGATGGCCTCCCCTGAGGCAGTTGCCAAGCAAAATAATGTTGATTCTTTTCAGGAGCCACCCCAACACCCCTGTTTGCTTCTAGACCTATAACTAAAGTCTCAGTGGGCCCCTAGAGGTAAGGGTGAGAGTGTGAACAATGATGAGGTGTGCTACACTAGAACTGTTTCGGTTATCTAATTTATATAAACAGAAATCTAGAGAAGAGGCATAAGAATGGATATTAAGGGTATGGGATAATGGTGTAAGGAACACAGACTTGGATCAGGCTGAATTTATTGATTTGGGACCACTAAGTAGGGACTCTGCTTTTAATGTTGCAGCTCACGGAGTTAAAAAGAGGTTCTAATAGTTTATTTGCTTGGTTAGCTGAAATATGGATTAAAAGATGGCCCACTGTGAGCAAGCTGGAAATGCCTGATCTCCCTGGGTTTAACATAGAGGAAGGGATCAAAGGCTTAGGGAGATTGGGAGAGTGGACTGGATTAGTCACTTTAGACCTACTCATTCCAGCTAGGAGGATCCAGACAATATACCCTTGACCAATGTCTTGTGAAATAGATTTGTGAGGGCAGCACCTGCATTTTTAAAGAGCCCTGTAATTGCTCTTCTCTGTATGTCAGATTTAACAGTGGGAACCACAGTCACTCAACTACAAAATTTAAATACAATGGGAATAATTGGATCCCAAGGCAGCAGGAGATAAGTGGCAGTACTCAACCATCAAAGGCAAGGTGGGCATAGCTACTGTCATGGACAGCAGTGGCAAAGTGGCAATCAGAATAGTCTGACTAGTGTGGAGCTCTGGGCATTGGCTAATCACGATGTTCCTAGAAATTGACAGGACACCTACTGCATTCTGCTTGTCTTTATACAAGCAGAAGACTTCCAGGTTGAATGGACAAAAGACTAATTTCAATTATAAAGACAGAGAATCATGGGCCCTCAATCAATGTCTAGACTTAAGCCATTTTACAGACCCAGAACGCCTTGAATGAAGGGGAAGTCAGGTCCCCTTGAAGAAGGACCTCACTACATTACTGACAATTTATGCAGTGAATCTTTCTCTCATCCTTCCCCAAAGAGACCACTGGCATTTTGTCAGGGTAAATGTGCAAGTGGGGAAAGGAAATAATTAGACATTTTAGGGACTACTGGACAATGGCTCTGAGCTGATGTTGATTCTAGGGGACCCAAAACATTACTGTAGTCCTCCAGTTAAAGTAGGGGCTTATGGAGGTCACATAATTAATGAAGTTTTAGCTTGGGTCTGACTTACAGTGGGTCCAGTGGGTCCCTGGACTCATCCTGTGGTCATTTCCCCAGTGCGAAATGCATAACTGGCATAGACATACTTAGCAGCAGGCAGAACCCCCACATTGGCTCCCTGACTGGTAGGGTGAGGACTATTATGGTGGGAAAGGCCAAATGGAAGCCATTAGAGCTGCCTCTACCTAGAAAAAATAGTAAATCAGAAACAATATCAATCCTTGCAGGGACTGCAAAGATTAGTGGCACCATAAAGGACTTGAAAGATGCAGGGGTGGTGATTTCTACCACACCCCCATTCAACTCTCCCATTTGGCCTATGCAGAAGACAGATGGATATTGGAGAATGACAGTGGATTATCATAAGCTTAACCAAGTGACGACTCCAATTGCAGCTGCTGTACCACATGTGGTTTCATTGCTTGAGCAAATTTACACATCTCCTGGTACCTAGGATGCAGCCACTGACTTGGCAAATGCCTTTTTCTCCATTCCTGTCCATAAGGCCCACCAGAAGCAATTTGCCTTCAGCTGGCAAGGCCAGCAATATAACTTTACTGTCCTGCTTTAGGGGTATATCAACTCTCCAGCTTTGTGTCATAATCTTTTTTGAAGAGGCCTTGATCGCTTTTTGCTTCCGCAAGATATCACATGGGTCCATTACACTGATGACATTATGCTGACTGGATCTAGTGAGCAAGAAGTAGCAAACACACTGGACTTATTGGTGAGACATTTGCGTGCCAAATGATAGAAAATAAATCCAACTAAAATTCAGGGACCTTCTACCTCAGTAAAATTTCTAGAGTACAGTGGTCTGGGGACTGTTGAGATATTCCTTTTAAGGTGAATGATAAGTTGCTGCATTTGACCTCTCCTACAACCAAGAAAGAGGCACAACACCTAGTGGTCCTATTTGGATTTTGGAGGCAATGCATTCCACATTTGGGTTTGTTACTCTGCCCCATTTATTGAGTAACAGAAAAGGCTGCCAGTTTTAAGTGGGGTCCAGAACAGGAGAAGGCTCTGCAACAGGTCCAGGCTGCTGTGCAAGCTGCTCTGCCACTTGGGCCATATGACCCAGCAGATCCAATGGTGCTTGAGGTGTCAGTGTCAGATAGGGATGCTGTTTGGAGCCTTTAGCAGGCCACCATATGTGAATCACAGAGGAGGGCTCTGGGATTTTGGAGCAAGGCCCTGCCATTTTCTGCAGATAACTACTCTCTTTGTGAGAGACAGCTATTTGGCTTGTTACTGGGCTTTGGTGGAAACTGAAAGTTTGACTATGGGTCATCAAGTCACCATGCGAATTGAACTGCCTATCATGAACTGAGTGCTTTCTGACTCATCTAGCCATAAAATGGGTCATGCACAGCAGCGTTCCATCATCAAATGGAAGTGGTATATATGTGACTGGGCTCAAGCAGGTCCTGAAGCACAAGTAAGTTACCTAAGGAAGTGGCATGGTGTTCACTCCTGCCACTCTGCCTTCTCTTCCCCAGTCTGCACTGATGGCCTCATGGGGAGTTCCCTATAATCAGTTGACAGAGGCAGAGAAGACTAGGACCTAGTTCTGAGGTGGTTCTGCACGATATGTAGACACCACCTGAAAGTGGACAGCTGCAGCACTACAGCCCTTTTCTAGGACATCCCTGAAGGACAGCGGTGAAGGAAAATCTTCCCAGTGGGCAGAACTTTGAGCAGTGCACCTGGTTGTGCACTTTTCATGGAAGGAGAATTGGCCAGATGTGTGATTATATACTGAATCAAGGGCTGTAGCCAATCATTTGGAAGCATGATCAGGGACTTGGAAGAAGTATGATTGGAAAATTGGTGACAAAGAAATTTGGGGACAAGGTATGTGGATGGACCTTTCTACATGGTCAAAAACTGTGAAAGTATTTGTATATCATGTGAGTGTTCACCACCAGGTGACCTCAGAAGAGGAGGATTTTAATAATCAAGAGAATAGGATGACTCATTCTGTGGATACCACTCAGCCTCTTTCTCCAGTCACCCATGTCATCGCCTAATGGGCCCATGAATAAAGTGGCTATGGTGGCAAGGATGGAGGTTACATATGGGCTCAGCAACATGGACTTCCACTCAGTGAGGTTGACCTCTATGGCCACTGCTGAGTGCCCAATTTGCCAGCAGCAGAGACCAATACCTAACCCTTGATATGGCACCATTCCTTAAGCTGATCAGCCAACTACCTGCTGGCAGGTTGGTTATATTGGACCTCTTCCATCATGGAAAAAGCAGAAGTTTGTCCTCACTGGAATAGACACTTATTCCAGATATGGGCTTCCCTATCCTGCAAGCAATGCTTCTGCCAAGACTACCATCCATGGACTCAAGGAATGCCTTATCCACCATCATGGTATTCCACACAGCATTGCCTCTGACCAAGGCACTCACTTTACAGCTAAAGAAGAGTGGCAGTAGGCTCAGGCTCATGGATTTCACTGGTCTTACCACGTTTCTCATTATCCTGAAGCAGCTAGATTGATAGAATGATGGAATGGCCTTTTGAAGTCACAATTACAATGCCAACTAGGTTACAATACTTTGCAGAGCTGGGGAAAAGTTCTCCATAAGGCCATGTATGCTCTGAATCAGAGTCCAATATATGGTACTGTCTTTGCCATAGCTGGGATTCATGGGTCCAGAAATCAAGGAGTGGATATGGAAGTGGCACCACTCACCATCACCCCAGTGAGCCACTAACAAAATGTTTGCTTTCTGTTCCCGTGACATTATGTTCTGCTGGCCTAGAGGTCTTAGTTCCAGAGGGAGGAATGCTGTCACCAGGAGGCACAACAACAATTCCATTAAACTAGAAGTTAAGATTGCCACCTGGATACTTTAGTCTCCTCCTACCTTTAAGTCAACAAGCTAAGAAGGGAGTTGCAGTGTTGGCTGGGGTGGTTCACCTGGACTATCAAGATGAAATCAGTCTACTACTCCACAACGGAGGTAAGGAAGAGTATGCATGGAATACAGGAGATCCATTATGGCATCTCTTAGTATTACCATGCCCTGTGATTAAGGCCAATGGGAAACTACAACAGCTCAATCCAGGCAGGACTGCAAATGGCCCAGACCCTTCAGGAATGAAGGTTTTGGTCACTCCACCAGGAAAAAAAACCATGACCTGCTGAGGTGCTCACTGAAGGCAAAAGGAATACAGAATGGGTAGTCATTATTACCAGCTATGACCACATGACCTGCTGCAGAAATGAGGACTGTAATTGTCATGAGTATTTCCTGCTTGTTTTGTTAAAAACATGTTTGTGCACGTATACACTTGTACTAAGAAAATATCTTCATTTTATTTCCTTTTTCCCTTATCATGTGACATGAGATTTATTGACTTCATATCAGCATTTAAGTATTGTTAACTTTATGTAATAGTATTTGGGTTGGGGATTGGTGCATTTCTGGTTGTATGAAGGATAGTTGTATTATGTTAAGTGCAATTATGACCTTTTTGTTGCCTTTATTTGAAGATTATGTATGCTCTCAGTAGAGTGTATGGGTTCACGTTGACAAGGGGTGAACTTGTGATGGTTCATACTGAGTGTCAACTTGATTGAATTGAAGGACATAGAGTATTGATACTGGATATATCTGTGAAGGTGTTGCCAAAGGAGATTAACATTTGAGTCAGAGGGCTGGGAAAGTCATACCCACCCTTAATTGGGTGGGTACCATCTAATCAGCTGCCAGCAAATATAAAGCAGGCAGAAAAATGTGAAAAGGAGAGAAAGGCCTTGTCTCCCAGCCAACATCTTTCTCCCACGCTGGACACTTCCTATCCTTGAACATTGGACTCCAGGTTCTTCAGTTTTGAGATTCAGACTGGCTTTCCTTGCTGCTCAAGCATGCAGACAGCCAATTGTGGTACCTTGTGATCATGTATGTTAATACTTAATAAACTCATCTATATATGATAAATATCAAGAATATATATATATATCCTATTACTTCTGTTCCTCTAGAGAACCCTAATACAGATATGCTCTATTTTTGAAGCATGTTTTTAAATTTCCATGTATTTGTATACTTTCCTAAGTCCTCTTGTTATGCCACTGTGGTCTATGCAGATACTTGGTATGATTTTTATTTTTAAAAATTTGTTAAGATGTGTTTTGTGGCCTAACATATAGTGTGTCTTGCAGAATGTCCCATGTGCTGACTAAAAGAATATATATTCTGCAACTGGGTAGAATTTTCTTTTTTTCTTTTTTTTTTTTTTTTGAGACAGAGTCTCGCTCTTTCACCCAGGCCAGACTGCAGTGGCGCTATCTCGGCTCACTGCAAGCTCCGCCTCCCATGTTCATGCCATTCTCCTGCCTCAGCCTCCTGAGTAGCTGGGACTACAGGCGCCCGCCACCGTGCTCAGCTAATTTTTTGTATTTTTAGTAGAGACGGGATTTTACCGTTTTAGCCAGGATGGTCTCAATCTCCTGACCTCATGATCCACCTGCCTCATCCTCCCAAAGTGCTGGGATTACAGGCATGAGCCACTGCGCCCAGCCTAGAATTTTCTAAAAATGTATTTTGAGTCCATTTGGTCTAAAGTCCAATTTAAGTCCAGTGTGTCTTTGTTAATTTTCTTGATAATCTGTCTAATGCTGTGAGTGGGGTATTGAAGTCCCCTGGTATTATGATATTGCAGGCTGTCTCTCCCTTTAGGTCTAGTAATATTTGTTTTATGAATCTAAGTGCTCTGGTATTGGGTGCATATATAGCTAGGGTTGTTATATCCTCTTGCTCAATTGATCCCTGTGTGATTATATAATAAACTTCTTTGTCTTTTTTTTAACTGTTGTTGATTTAATGCCTACTTTATGTGATATGAGTATAACCATTCCTGCTCACTTTCCGTTTCCATTTCCATGGAATATCATTTTCCATGTCTTTATTTTCAGTCTATATGTGTCTTTATAAGTAAGGAGAGTTTCTTGTAAGCAGCATATAGTCGGATCAAGTTTTTTTAAATCCATTCAGACAATCCTTATCTTTTAAGTGGAGAACTTAATACATTTATGTTCAAGGTTATTATTGGTATGTGAGGTTGTGTTACTGTGATGTTGTTAATAGTTTACTAGTAGTTGTAAAAATTCTTTCTTTGTTTCTTTATTTCTGTCTGTTTCTATTTGTGGTGTAGTGGAATTCTGTAATGGTGCCATTTGATTCCTTTCTCTTCCTCTTTTGTGCAATCGCTTTACAAGTGAATTTTATACTTCTGTGTATTTTCTTGATGGTGACTATTGTCCCTTCCACGTTTATAAGTCCTCTGAGCATTTCTTGTAGATCTGGACTGGTGGTAATAAAGTCCCTCAGCATTTGTTTATCTGGGAAAGAATTTATTCCTTTATTTATGAAGCATTCTCTTGCTGGATATAGAATTATTTACCGCAAGTTTTTCTTTCAGTACTTTGAATATGTCATCCACTGTTAGTCACATGTTTTTCTCTTGTTGTTTTTTAGAATTCATTCTTTCACTTTGACTTTGGAATGTCTAATTGTAATATGCCACAATAAAGTCCTTTTTGCACTGTGTTTCCCTAAAAATTGGTGTGCCTCCTGGATCTAAATGTCTAAATCTCTTACTAGACTTGAAAATGTTCATCTATTAATTTGTTAAATAGGTTTTTAAACTTTTTGATTCTTCCCTATCCAGAATACTAATATTTTATAAGTTTGATTGCTTTATGTAGTCACAAATGTTTCAAAGGCTTTATTTTTTTCTTTATATTTTGCCTGACTGGATTATGTAAAAAGACCAGTTCTTCAAGTTCTGAAATTCTTTCTTCTGCTTGGTTTGGTCTGTTGTTGAAGCTTTTGCACATATTTTATATTTACTTCAATGATATTTTCAGTTCCAGAATTTCTTTAAAAAAGATATATATTTCCTTGGTAAATTTCTCATTCACATTCTGAATTGGGTTTATGATGTCTTTGTATTGGTTTTCAGATTTCTCTTGCATCTCATTGAACTTCTTTAAAACCAATACTTTGTGTTATCTGGAATTTCGAGAATCTATTTTTGATTAGAATCTGTTTTAGGAAAATTATTGTGTTTCTTTGAGGGCATCATATCGCCTCATTTTTTATGTTTTTCCTGTGTCTGTATGTCAATTTATGTGTATCTGGTGTAAGACTTATGTTTATATTTACTTTTGTTGGGTGAGGACCTTTTCTTGAAGGTGTGACTATGATGATGGTTGAATGGGGTTTTTTGGTTTTGCTTCTGGATTTATGCAGTGGTGAAAACTACCTGGTTTTCCTTGGCTATAAATAGCATTAGTGGTGTCTGTGGATTCCTCAGTGTGTTAGGGCATGGCTATTGATGGAGGCTTTGTTGCAGTCATGCTGGATATTTGAATGCCAGATGGATCCTTCAGGTTTCAGTGGTAGTGGTGATGAGCTATTCATGTTTGTCCTTGTGACCTGGAGCAGTATATGCTGGCATCTGTGTTGGGAGTTCTAGGCAGGATGATTCTTGGGCCTCTGGGTGGCTTTCTTGCATGTCAACTGTAGTAGTGCTATACTAGGCAAGTGAGTGGGCTCTTGAGTTCCTGGGCAGCTGAGATGCCATAGGCAATGGTGGTAGCAGTGGTGGTGAAGTCTTCTCCCAGGTCTCAAGCCCCGTGCTCTTGTGTGGGGAGTAGTTGCAGGGGGTTGTATGAACTGGTCTCTGAGCCAGCAGGTGGCACTTGCAGGTAGAAACAAGCTGATGAGGTAGCAGCAGGGTGTTCATGCTTGACTTTTGTTCCCCAGGACAAGTCCTTACGTGTCCTAGGCACTGGGATAGGCTACAAATCTGTCAGGAGCCTGGATCCCACACTCTGTCTCAGAAGATGGAAAAAAACTGATTGGAAGTTGACTGGGCAAACCTGTGTTTGGGCCTCCCAATGACAAGTACATGCATCAGCCATGACAGTTATGGGGCAATCCTAACGTTCCTGGTAAAATGTTTGGGGGAGGGGTAACAGCCCCTGTGCTGAGGTCCTTCCACAAGGTAGGAGTGGGATCCTGGTCCCAGCTATCACAGCCTTGGCCAGAAAGTGCACATCCCAGCAAGTCTCCCTCCCCAATCCCAGCCAACCTTATACTTCAGTCAGACGAGGTAGTTCATGCTTCACTTGCAACCCAAAACCTGGCCATAAGAGCACCTGCCCAGCTCAGGACTAAGCCTGCATAGCAACTCTCATCCTGCTCGGTTCCTGGGGGTTGCCTTGTTCCAGCGCCAGTGGCGAAGGCCATGCCAGTCTCACTTACCGGTCCTAGTCATGGAAGCTCCTGCCCCGCTCAAGCATCACTTCCAAAAGCTACAACCTGACTAAGGCCATTGGTTTCCAGAACCATGCACAGTTTGTTAGGAGCTAATATTGAGAGTAGTGTCTTACTATAGCCACTTAGGTCTCAGAGAGGGGATGGGACTCAGGGCATGTTATCTCTTATAGTTTTCTGGCCACTTCCCAAGTCAGATTCATTTCCCTTATTGAGAATTTTCTCCTGATCCCTAGCTGATCCTAGCTGGTAACAATAACATAATTTTTCAGTAACATTTTCCAAAACCAGATCTATGCTCTTGCATGCCTATCAATACCCACTGTTTTCAGCAAAAGTGGTTTTTGCCTTAGAGGATGTGATACTGTGATATGACAAGAAATATATATATTTGGTGTTCATTCCCAGTTCCTGGTGCAGAGTTCCTAAAACCCTTGTAATTTCCTAAGTGATACGGGTGTTAGGAGCATCTTTTATTTTAATATTTGCTTTCTGGCCCTGGTTTCTGACCGAGAGCTCCTAAATCACTTGGAATTTCCTGGGAGATAGGAATATTTTGTTCTAATAAAGGAACTCTTGATGGGCTCCTGGATAGCTTCAGAATAAAGGCTGCTTACCAGCTTAACATATGGGGCTTTAAGAGCTTCTGAGCTGGTGAACATATCCACATACTAAGAGGGTGGCACATTCCCAACTCCATGTGGACAGAAGCTTTTGTGCTCAGGACCCTTCCAGACCTAGTCCTATGTACATCTCCATCTGGCTGTTCATCTGTATCCTCTATCATATTTTATAATAAACCAGTAAATATAAGTAAGTGTTTCCCTGAGTTACCTGGGTGATCACAGAAAATTATCAAACCCAAGGAGGGGTATCATCAAAATTACTGATTTTTAGCAAATTCAAACATCAATGTGAGTAATATGGGGCCCCCTACTTGGGATTAGCATCAGAAATGGGGGGCAGTCTTGTGGGTCTGAGCCCATAATCTGTGGTGTCTGCATTAATTCCAGGTGCTTAGTGTCATAAATGAATTGTAGGGCACACAATTGGTAGCTAGAGAATTGTTCTTTCATATGGAAAACAGTGACACATTTGGTGCCCGAAGTGTTGAGAGTTTAAAAAAAACAAAAACAAAAACAGTAAGTTTTTCCTATTTAAAGTGGCTAGGACACTGGGGTTCCCCTCAGTAAACGTCCTCTGTCAGCAACCACCTATCATCTCTAGAACAGAAAAATTAACTCCGAATCCTATCCATAGAGTGGATCAATCTGCCACAGTCGACTTATCTTAAATGGACGTGGCATATACCCTTAAGCCAGTCCTGAAGCCCCATAAAAAACCAGCCCCAAAGATCAGCACTCTCACTAGATTCCTCCAAGTCAGCTTTCACTTGCTTATACCATTTACTCCTTGTTCTCAGTATTCTTTTGCCTTACTTTTTTCCTTCTCCTTATATTATCTCTATGTTGCTATTTCTGCTTTGTGGAGAGTCTTTAGGTAGAAGACCCATGTTTGAATTCCCAAATCTTACTGACTTTAGCTTCCAGTGGAAACACTTTACTTCAGGCTTTATGAGACCAGAAACTATGGACCCCCTCTCCCAATGCTTTTTATCAGGGCATGAAGATTAAATAAGAACAATGTATCTAAAATGAATTTGGTGGTCTTTGACATTAGTCTTTTAAATGAATATACAAGATTATTCCAAATCATTTAGCTTTAGGGTTAGAATGGATCTTAAATGTCATCTGGTATACCTCCCACTATTGGCAGCACTGTCAATATAATGTAATTTTCTTACAATATCCTTCCATTGGGGGGCAGTTATCATTTTATTAAATACTCTTGACCCTATGAGGTATTACACATCATCTTGGAAAGCAGTGACTTGTTTCATAGTGGTCTCTATTCCCTCTGAGAATGCTCTAGACAATGACCAGGATTTTTCTTTTTAAGGAATGACATGCTCAATTTCTTTTTTTTCTCCTAAAATTTACCAGAGGTAGACCCAGGATTTGTGGGTTTGTGGGCTCTGAAGCTTATGAAGACTCTCTTTAAGAAACCAAAAACAAAATTATTAATATGAAATCAGGTTCAAGACCTTTAAAGGATACATGCAAGTGAGAAACCCAGAAATTTAAGTTTTATAGCTTCAGCGTATATCTGCCTTTATCAGGACTACACTTGAATGATTAAGTATTTAAAGTATGCTTTATCTCATTTATTGTATGAAGTAGCTGCTGTTGTTATTTCTATTCCGAATATGAGAACATCAAGTCCTCCAAAGTTAAGAAACATGCTCAAGATCACACAGCTTGTAAGTTGCAGAACCAGTTCATTAAATGTTTAGGCAAATGGACTTGCTTTTCCTTTCCATCTTAGTTATTATCCTACAGCCAATCTCTAGTTTATCTAAACCACTCTTAAAGTGTATATTCAATTCAAATAGTATGAATAGAACACTTACTATGTGTCAAGTAATACCCAGTGTTATGCATTTCACCTATTATAGCTAGAGTTAATTATTTTCAGATTTACTTGAACCTTCTCTGGGGAACAAACTGCAGAGTAGCTCTACATCATCTCTGCCTCCCAGTGTTAATGCCCCTGTATAATCTCTCCCCTCGAGTACTGGAAGGAGCTGTGACTTGCTCTTACAACATAATATGACAAAGGTGATAGGATGGCACTCACATGGTTATGTTACATTCTAAACGACTCTACCCTGCTAGGAAATCTGCCCTAGAGAGCTGGTTTGATGAAATAAACAGCTATATTGGAAAAGCCCATGTGGCAAGGAACTGCTGGCAGCATCTAGGAAATGCAAAAGACAGCATCTAAGAACCACAGGAAGCCTCTAAGAGCAGAGGGTGGCCTCCAGCCAACAGTCACCAAGAAGTCAGTGCCCTCAATCCTATAATAGGTTGTTGAAGTCTGCTAATATGCCTAATGAGCTTAGAAGAGGATTCTTCCCCAGTCAAACCTCCAGATAAGAAAGCAACCTGACCATCATCTTAATTATTGACTTTGTGAGATCCCAAGCAGATGACACAGCTAAGTCACATCTGAACTCTTGATCCAAATAAACTATTATATAATAAATATGCTATTTTAAGTCACTAAATTTGTGATTACTACACATTAATTAGATAACTAATACAGATTCTGGTAATGATAGTGGGGTGCTGCTATGACAAATATACAAACATGTGGGAGTGGCTTTGGGCACAGGCAGAGTCAAAGTTGGAAGAATTTTGATAATCACAAATGAAAACCTAAGTCTTACCTTTTAGAATCAGATGCCATAAAAATAATTCCCATTTCCCCCCCTGAATATTCTGTCTGTATATTGGGGCCATATTTGACAATTCCCTACCTTTACCAATATGTTAATTACAAGTTCTAAAATAATATCTTTGCTTGTTCAAACCTGCAAAGTGAATCTCTTATTTTTGCTTAGATTCAGAAGACACAAATATTTATGGAAAATGTATTGACTGCCAAATACTGAGTTAAATTCTTTTATATATGTTGCCTCATGTAATCCCCATAAAAACCCTGTGTGTTAGGCATTGTTATCCCCATTTTATACTTGAAAAAAAACACCGAGTTCCAGGAGATAGGGTTGGTAAGGAACCTAAGACATCTCTCAGGAAAAGTTTTTGTTTTAATTTGCTGGATTCAAAGCATCAGAGTATGCCTAGAGAATGACTAGCATTCCTCTTTGCTGCCAGTTTCTTTGCTCGGTAACAAATTTCATTTCAGTCTATCAAGACAACTTTTTCATATGCAACATTATTAATATGAAAAGTGGTAGGACAGAACTTTAGACTTTACAAAAACATTCACATACAATCTAACTTGATCCTCAAAAAGATCTTGTGAAGTCAGTATTAATGTCCCAATTTAGAGATGTAGAATTAAGGTTCAGAAATATCAGGAGCTTTGCCCAAATTTATACAATTAGATAAAAGAGGATATCCTGCTCAGCATGAACATAGTATCTAGCATGCAACCATTATCAATAATTGTTTAGAGACTGATGACTGACTGACTGAATGAATGAATGAATGAATGAATGAATGAATACATTAATGTTTTACTCCAAGGGCAGTGCTCTTTTTGTTAAAGCAGCACCTCCATGAAACAAATCAGAATTTAATTCTGAGTACCTTGTTCTCTAGTAACCAGTACCACAAAATAACAGTTTTATAAATCAAAAGGAAAAATAATTGAGTTATATTAAATTACTTATTCATCTACACATACACCAGAGTGTCCCTCATCTCTGCCTTGACTCATCTGTCTAAAAACTCTCATCCATTCTCCACCTTTTCCTCTCCTCCTCCTCCCATTCTTCATTGGTTTGTTCCATTCCTACTCACCTTTAAAGCCTTAGCTCAGAAATCATCTACTTTGAGTGGATCACCTGAGGTCAGGGGTTCAAGACCAGCCTGGCCAAAATGGTGAAACCCTGTCTCTGATAAAAATACAAAAAAATTAGACAGGTGTAGTGGCATATGCCTGTAGTCCCAGCTACTCGAGAGGCTGAGGCAGGAGAATTGCTTGAACCCAGGAGGCGGAGGTTGCAGTGAGCCGAGATTATGCCATTGCACTCCAGCCTGGGCAACAAGAGTGAAATTCCATCTCAACACACAAGAAAAGAAAGAAAAGAAAAAACAAAAGAAAAGAAGAGAAAATGAAAAGAGAAGAGAAGAGGAGAAAAAAGAAAAGAAAAGAAATAATCTACTCTGAGTAGAGTAGGGGCCCCTCCTTTGTGTTCCCATAGTTCATGCTGCTTATCTTATTGAGATATGGTGACTCATCTCACCATTAGGCAACTGGTTTTATTCACCTCTGTATCACTTATGCCTAACGCAATGTCACTGCATAGTATTCATGCATATATATATATCCATCCATGAGATTTGCTTGAACTAAATTAAATACCTCCTAGCTGGAACCCTGTATACAAAAGGCTCTATTCTTTGCCATTACTTATAAGGGGCATGAAGTGCAAATATCAGAATTGAAAGTCTGGCATCATGTTGCTAAACAGTTCCTTGGCAACACAACAGGTGTATATATAATGAGAATAATAGCACAAACATTACATTTTAAAATATTACTCCCCACAACAGCAACTTGTTGTTTGCAAACTCCAGCCCTGTCAGAGATTCCTTCTGCTTCTGGCCTCCAGACTCATGATGCAGCAAGGTAGTGATTTTTAAATTTATTATTATTATTATTTTCATAATAACCAAATACATTGAAATAATGAAATTCTGAGGCTCTATAGTTTTTCAGGAGAAAAATAAAATAGGAAAGATCTTGCTAAATTCTTAATCAGGCCACATCGTTTCCTTCTTAAAATCTCTCAATGATTCCCTCACCTAAAGGATAAGTTCCTCACCCTTACTCTATGCATCTTGGTTCACCAGGCTCCATACTCCACACCATGTAATCCAGCCAACCTGAATTAATATTTATTTCCCAAGCACATTAAGCTGTTCCAGGCCACTATGTCTCTCCTTACAATCTTACAGCATAGAATGTCCTTGTATTCCTTATCTATGCCCAGCAAAATCTTAGTTTCTCATGGCAATGCTTCCTCAGTTATAATACACCATAATGCTTTGTGCCCACACTGTCCTCTGTAATACATTCTAATTTATAACCTCTGTGACACTGCAGTGCACCTATTTGTGGATGCTATAATTTCCACCCTGAGCTCCTTAAGGACAGAGACTGAATCTGTCTCATTGTTGTATTCCTAGCACCCAGCACAAATTTTAGCATTAAGCAGACACTTAGAGAATGTCAACGAAGCAACACACCAGTGGTTATGAAGACACTGCTCAAGGCCTAGGAATAATTAAGAATGCTCTTCTGCCTGAGACTGGGTTAGAATCTACGTTTTGGAAGCAATACTTCAAAGTTACTGTCTCACTCAAAGACTTTAATGTAAGACTCCCCACCCTTGATTAACACCTGTTCATTTGAACCACCAACCCAGACATTCTGGTTCTTTCTCTTATATGTGCCTATATCTTTGTTGAGTTCAAAATTCAACAAGCATGGATTGAGGCACCTACACGTGCCACATACTACACACTAGGTACTGAAGATTTCATAATGGACAAAATATAATTTGTTTCCTCAAGGAGTTCCTAAATGAGTGATATCATTAAGTCATTACTGAAACAACCTATATTATGATCTCATCACACTGAGACACATAGGGATTGATTAACTTAATCAAGACCACATACATTTGTAAGGCCATTCTTCAAGTATGTTGAACTATGCTTCAATTATGTTAGAAATATGGGTGAACTGGGGATTTTTAAGATGCGTATGTCGGCCGGGCGCTGTGGCTCACGCTTGTAATCCCAGCACTTTGGGAGGCCAAGGCGGGTGGATCACGAGGTCAGGAGATCGAGACCACGGTGAAACCCCGTCTCTACTAAAAAAAAAAATACAAAAAAGTTAGCCGGGCGTGGTGGCAGACGCCTGTAGTCCCAGCTACTTGGAGAGGCTAAGGCAGGAGAATGGCATGAACCCGGGAGGCGGAGCTTGCAGTGAGTCGAGATTGCGCCACTGCACTCCAGCCTGGGCGACAGAGCGAGACTCCGCCTCAAAAAAAAAAAAAGAAAAAAAGATGCATATGTCCAGGGATGCAAGGTAAATTCTAGTTCTGCCTTCAATAAATTACTCCTTTCCACAAGTCCTGGAAGGAGTTGTATGCATACAGGAAACAATTACCAGTGAAGGTAGGGAGGACATTTTATTATAAGCTGTGGTTTAGATCTCAAACCTCAAAACAGAGAAGTTCAATATAAGCTGAGTTGAACTAGAAGGAGCACTCTTTTTTATTTAATATTGTTCAGTATAAATGGCTTTAAATCAAAGCATGATGTGAGACCAACTAATTTTATTTTTCTCAATCCCTAAGCATCCAGGTATGAATTCCCAATCTTAATTATATGACTAAAGGAAACTCAAACCATAATTGGAGAAGCAACACTGTGACTTGAACCTAAAATGAAGCTTGCATTTGGACCCTAGATTCCTCCATAAATGTTAATTCCCTTTTTCACTATACCATAGCTGTCTCAATAGACTTACCTATGGTCAAAAACTGCATAATTGATAAAACTCTAAATCCATAGTGACCAAAAAGCAGAGTGTTCACCAATATTTTAGGACTTCAAAGTATTAACATTTGTAGGGAAAGCATGAAAGTTATATGCAAATCACCATAAATGTACATTAATGGGAAAAATTGAACATCAATTAAAATGGAAATTATATAGTATTTCATATAATCAAATTTAAAATTGCATGAGATTGGAAAATATAGCTTTGTCTATACTTTCTAAATGCTGGAGACAATGCTAGCTTATTACTGAGAGAGTGAAATGAGCAGTATTAGTCCCAATTAAGAGTGAAATTCTGATAATTATTTAAGATTAATTGAAGCTTGTTGACAGACTCAAGAGAGCCCTGTGTGGGAATGTATACTTGCATTCACTTAAACAGGAAAAACTTCACCCTTCCTTATTTTTCTTTATCTTGTGACAAGTTACTCTTATGAGATAACTATTTTGACTCTTGCTTGGTAGGCTTACTCCTATAGTAATAAATTGACAGAGTGTTTCTTTGTAGGTCTGTAGGACCTAAAGACATAAAAGTATACCCCTTACAGTATTTTAAAGCAGTCCATATGAAAGTCACATATACAAAAATTGTTTTTAAATTGATATAGAAATGTATTAAGATATATATATCCTTTGACCCTGTAATTCAAATTCTGAGAAGCTATCATAAGGAGACAAAATGAGACCTAGCTTCATTGATCAAGACGTTGACTACAGTAATATTTATAGTAGCAAAAATCTGGAAACCAGCTGAAAGCTCAACATCAGACTTGGCACTTTAATAAATTGAATATAATTATTTAAAATAAAGTTCACAAAAATATTTAGCATCGATAAAACCGAGAATATAACACTAATGAAAAAGATAAAACAGAAAATTACATGCAGGATGCAACACCATCTATGAAAAAGAATTTGCACAGAAGGAAAAAAAAAAAGGAGGCTAGTCCCTGGCACAAGGGCACTGCTTTGTTTGATCAATTGTTCTTGAACAGAAACAAGGAAGGGAGGGAGGGAAAGGAAGGAAACTAAGAAGTCCAAAAAGTTGTCTCGAGGTAGAAAACATCAGCAAAGTTATTCTCTATTTCTCTTAATACATTTCTATATACTTTTCAAAATTTTTACATAAGAGAGTGTATAATCAAAATCAATACATAAAAAAATTAATATAGAAAAAATATTAAAACAATAAGGACAAAACCGTCAATCTAATATCCTCATGAAACTTCAGTCCATTTCAAAACCTCCCCACAACTACTATTATCTCTGGAAATTAGTGTTTCTAATTAAGGGAAAAATATGCATTAAATAATTAGTGAAATTTAACTCTGAGAAGAGTATTCATGAATAAAATATCAACTGAGAATGAAATTAGCTATGAGTACAGAAATCACTCTGGAAATTCCAATAAAATTAAACTATACATTTCTAAATAACCCATGAGTCAAAGTGTAAATCACAAGGGATATTAGAAAATATGTTAGCAGAATAAAAATAAAAACAAGGATTACAAAAATTAATAGGACTGAGTAAACACTGCTTAGAGGAAAATGTATAGCTTTAAATGACTATATCTGAAACAAACAAATAAAATCATCTAAAATCAATAACTTTCATACCTTAAGCTTCTGCCTTAGGAAACCAGAAGAAAGCCCTCAATCTAACAAAAAAGGTAAATAATTGAGATTAGGTGGGAGGCAACCAAAAAAACGCAAAACAAAATAAATTAAATAGAGAAAAATCAATGAAACCAAAAGTTGTTTTTTTGAAAAGATTAACAAAATTGACAGACCTTTAAGGAGAATGATCTTGAAAAAAGGGGAAGACAAAAATTATCAAAATGGGGAATGAAAGAAGAAACATTAGTACTAACCACACAAAAATTAAAGGAATTGTAAGTGATATTATAAATAACTTGTTATCAAAAATGACTGATATAACATTGAAAATTAAATTGACTGACTAAAAAAAAGAAAATCTGAATAGGCCTGTATCAAGTAAAGGAATTGAATTCATTCTCTATCGTTAAAATGACCATACTGCAAAAGCAATTTATTAATTCAATGCTATTCCTATCAAACTACCAATGACATTCTTCACAGAACAAAAAACTATTTTAAAATTGATATGGAACCAAAAAAGAGTTCAAACAGCCAAGGCAATTCTAAGCAAAAATAACAAAGCCAGAAGAATCACTCTACCTGACTTCAACGTATACTACAGGGCTACTGAAACCAAAACAGCGTAATACTCATACAAAAACAGACACATAGACCAATGGAACAAAATAAGGAGCCTACAAATAAGGCTGCACACCTGCAACCATCTGATCTTCAACAAAGTTTACAAAAACAAGGAATGGAGAAAGGGCTCCCTATTCAATAAATAGCCCTAGAATAACTGGCTAGCCATATGCAGAAGATTAAAAATCAACTCCTTCCTTACACCATATACAAAAATCAACTCAAGATGAATTAAAGACTTAAATGTAAAACCTAAAACTATAAACACCCTGGAAGAAAACCTAAAAAATACCATTCTGGACATAGGCCCTGGCAACAATTTCATGATGAAGACTCCCAAAGCAATTGCAACAAGAACAAAAATTGACAAATGGGATCTAATTAAACTAAAGGGCTTCTTCACAGCAAAATAAACTGCCAACAGAATAAACAGACAACCTACAGAATGGAAGAAAATATTTGCAAACTATGCACTCAACAAAAATCTAACATCCAGAATCTCCAAGGAACTTAAACAAATCAAATAAGCAAAAAACAAACAACTCTATTAAAAAATAGGCAAAAAACATGAACAAGCTGGGCTCAGTGGCTCACACCTGTAATCCCCGCACTTTGAGAGGCTGACGAGGGAGGATCACTTGAGGTCAGGAGTTCAAGGCCAGCCTTGCCAACATGGTGAAACCCCATCTCTACTGAAAATACAAAATTAGCCAGGTGTGGTGGCAGGCGCCTGTAATTCCAGCTACTTGGGATGCTGAGGCAGCAGAATCACTTCAACCCAGGAGGTGGAGGTTGCAGTGAACCGAGATCATGCCACTGCATTTCAGCCTTGGTAACACAGTGAGGCATTGTCTCAAAAAAACAAAAACATGAACAAACATTTCTGAAAAGAAGAGTATACATGTGAACAACACGCAAGAGATGCAAATCAGAACCACAATGAGATATTATCTCACACCAGTCAAATTGGCTATTATTAAAAAGTCAAAAAATAACAGATGCTGGTGAGGTTGTGGAGAAAGAAAATGCATATATATACTATTGGTGGGAATGTAAATTCGTTCAGCCACTGCAGAAAGCAGTTTGAAGAGTTCTCAAATAATTCAAAACAGAAATACCCTTTGACCCCGCAATCCCATTACTGAGTATATACCCAAAGGGATATAAATTGTTTTACTAGCAATTTAATCAAATTCAATCTAATGTAATCCTTATGGAAGGCAATTTGACAATGCTTATCCTAATTAAAAATCTACCTACCCTTTAAGCCAACAATTCTTTTTCTAGGAATTTATCCTTACAGATCATACTTGCACATGTGTAAAATCACTTTTGTACAAGAATATTCATCATCATAGCATTGTTTATAATAATGGGTAATACTAGGCCAGGCACGGTGGCTCATGCCTGTAATCCCAGCAGTTTGGGAGGCCAAGGCGGGTGGATCACGAGATCAGATGGAGACCATCCCAGCTAACACGGTGAAACCCCGTCTCTACTAAAAAATACAAAAAATTAGCCGGGTGTGGTGGCGGGCGCCTGTAGTCCCAGCTACTCGGGAGGCTGAGGCAGGAGAATGGTGTGAACCCGGGAGGCAGAGCTTGCAGTGAGCCGAGATCATGCCACTGCACTCCAGCCTGGGTGACAGAGCAAGACTCTATCTCAAAAAATAAATAAATAAATAAATAAATAAATAAATAAATAAATAAATAAATAAAGGGTAATACTGAAAACAACTATAACTATACATAAACTCTATATACCAAAAACTGGTTCAACAAATTGTAGTACATTTTCATAATGAAATACTATGCAATTATCATCTTAAAAATAAGGCAGGACTAAATTACTTACATACAGCAATAAAGTATACTGGCTGGGAGCAAAGGCACCAGAACCAGATTGTCACTATATGAACCCAGCTCTACTTATTGTCTTGCTTGGGGCAAGTTACATAACCTTTGTCTTCCAATGTTTCTTCATCCATAAAATGGGGATAAAATATTACTTCTCTCATATAGTTATAATAATTAAGTAAAAAACTTTGTTTTGTAAATATCCTTCAAAGAGGGCCTGGCACATAGTAAGTGCTCTAAAAATATTAGGTATTATTATTCTCTACAAAATAACATGTTCGGTGAAAAAAAAGCAGGACTGCAAGAAATATAGAGAGTATGCTAATATTAAAGCATTGAAAAAAGGAATATATAAACGCACATACTTATATATGAATATAATATATATGGAAGTATATACAGTCATCCCTCAGTATATGCAAGGAATTGGTTCCAGGACCCCAGAGTAACCAAAATCTGTGCATACTCCAGTCCCTCAGGCAGCGTTGCAGAAAATGCTTATGTGAAAATTCAGCTCTTTATATATGCAGGTTTCAAATCCTACGAATACTGTATTTTCAATATGGTTTTAGTTGAAAAACTCTGCATATAAGTAAACCCACACATTTCAAACCTGTGTTGTTCAAGGTTCAATTGTATGAAAAACTAATATCATTGGTTATCTCCAGGGTAATTGGAAGGGAACTGGATACCTGTACAGGAAAGGGAGGAAGTTTACTTTTCCTCACAGGCCATTTGTTAATTTCTGGATTTTGTTCAATGTTAATTTTTTTTAATCTTTTTCTTTTAAACTTTAAGTTCAGGAACACACATGCAAAACATGCAGGTTTGTTACATAGGTATACATGTGCCATGGGTGGTTTGCTGCACCCATCAGCCCATCATCTAGGTTTTAAGCCCCACATGCATTAGGTATTTGTCCTAATCTCTCCCTCCCTTTGCCTCCCATCCACCACTGACAGTCCCTGGTGTGTGATGTTACCCTCCCTGTGTCCATGTGTTCTCATTGTCCAACTCCCACTTACAAGTGAGAACATGTGGTGTTTGGTTTTCTGTTCTTGTGTTAGTTGGCTGAGAATGACGGCTTCCAGCTTCATCCATGTCCCTGCAAAGGACATGAACTCATCCTTTTTTATGGCTGCATAGTTATCCATGGTGTATATGTGCCACATTTTCTTTATCTAGTCTATTATTGATGGGCATTTGGGTTGGTTCCAAGTCTTTGCTATTGTGAATAGTGCTGCAACAAACATATGTGTGCATGTGTCTTTATAGTAGAATGATTTATAATTCTTCGGGTATATACCCAGGAATGGGATTGCTAGGTCAAATGGTATTTCTGGTTCTAGATCCTTGAGGAATCGCCACACTGTCTTCCACAATGGTTGAACTAGTTTACAGGCCCACCAACAGTGTAAAAGTGTTCCTATTTCTCCATATCCTCACCAGCAACTGTTTTTTCCTGACTTTTTAGTAATCACCATTCTGATTGGCATGAGATGGTGTCTCATTGTGGTTTTATTTTGTTTTTGAGATGGAGTCTTGCTCTGTCACCCAGGCTGGAGTGCAGTGGTGCGATCTCGGCCCACTGCAAGCTCCTCCTACCAGGTTCACGCCATTCTCCTGCCTCAGCCTCCTGAGTAGTTGGGACTACAGTCGCCACCACACCCGGCTAATTTTTTTGTAATTTTAGTAGAGACGGGGTTTCACAGTGTTATCCAGGATGGCCTTGATCTCCTGACCTCGTGATCCGCCCGTCTCGGCCTCCCAAAGTGCTAGGATTACAGGCGTGAACCACTGCGCCTGGCCTCATTGTGGTTTTGATGTATTTATTTTTTAAATATTTATAGTACAGAAGGCTTATAAAATTTGTTTAAATTTGTATTCTCTCAATATCATTTGTCTACAAAACACTTATTTTTAAGAAACACCTAAAAATCATCTAGTATTACAAGGAACATCATTTTGGAAACATTGCTGTAGGGCTTAGAGAGTCATTGAAATTTGCGGAAGGGAATGACATATTCAGGATCCTTCTTTTTTTTTAATGGTGTTTCTTTTGGATGTGATTGATGACATTTTTAAATGAAATACCCAAGCTTGAAATGCAATTATTTCATAGCATAAGCACACAAGAGAAAACTAGTTTTAGAAGGCACAGAAGGTTTTATTTTCAAGAATAAAACCCAAAACACAAATACAGTTTTTGTCAGCAACAAGATATTTATTCACCTAACTCTGTAACATGTCACAGTCCTAGCAGAACTACATAGTCATGTTTTCCTTCGCCAAATCCAACATTTTCCCAGAGCAGCTCAGCCTAGGAGCACTTAAACTGGATTCTAATTTCCCAGATAGACAGTCCCTTAATGCAAGCTCTCCCAAGATCTCTCACCTCTTCTCTACTCCCTACCCAGAGACTGCCACTCTAGCTTGTACCTTATTGTACGAGAGAGGCAGGCTCCAAACACATAAAGAATGAGAATTTTGACCAAAAACCCACAGGTAGTAAAAAGGAGCCAAGGTCATCCACAGGCAATGTGTGTTGAGGAGCTTGTGACCACAATAGCATACTTCTGCAGGAAACATGGATGTCCTTTGTTTGTTTGTTTTTTTGTGACAGACTCTCACTCTCTCACCCAGGCTGGAGTGCAAGTGGCGCAATCTCGGCTCACTGCAACCTCTGCCTCATGGGTTCAAGCAATTCTCATGACTCAGCCTCCTGAGTAGCTGGGGTTACAGGCGTGCACCACCATGCTCAATTGATTCTTGTATTTTTTGGTACAGATAGGGTTTCACCATGTTGCCCAGGCTGGTCTCAAACTCCTGGCCTCAAGTGATCTGCCAGCCTCGGCCTGCCAAAATGGTGGGATTACAGGTGTGAAGCACTACGTCCAGCCTGTCCTCCCTCTTTATACACCTATCAGTAACAGCACACATCAGCTTCATGACCTCCAAGAATCTCTCAAGATTAAAACTTTAATCATTCCAAAAATGTAGATGTATGTTAGTAAGAAGACATTTGTTTTCTATTTAGTTAAAGTTTTGAACTCTGAACTATCCTTGCTGGGTAGTTCATCATTTACAATGAAAGTGAAAAATAAATTATGTCAGTCCTTATGTCAATGTTTGCTACACTGTTCATACTACACCAAATGTTAACAGATGTTCAGGTAAATAGAGTATCAATGATCAAACACATTTTGGAAAGACTGGATGAAGCAACAATGGTCCATTTTCATTAATACCAGACTTCTCAAAACCTTTAAAATGCTCATGCTTATTGTGACTCTCTCAGAGGGGAACAGAGCATAAAGTGTCCTCATAACCATTAGTAACTCTCAGACAAGTGTTCAATAGCAAGCAATTTGGGGAATAATTCCCTGGTGAAACAAGGACAGCTTTTAAAATTGAAAAACAAGCATGCATATTAAAGTGCATGCAATCCTGCTTTTCTCAGTAACCTAGACTGAAGTAATTATTTATTAAGTATGTATTAGGCACAAATTACTACAATGAACACCTAATTCCCCGAGAGCCAAGGTGTGCACGCCACCTATTCAAGTAAACACCAATCTCCAATTAGGTTAAGAATAATGAACAATATTAAGAATTAATTAGATAAGAACCGTTTGTAGTGCTCTTAACTTCATCCCAGACACTATGTTGAGCATTACAGATATGCTGGACAAAATAGACATTATCTGTGTCTCAAATAGCTTACAGCCTTATAATGCATATAGATATTAAATGAACAACTTCAGTTAATTAAAGGATTGCAAGTCTGCAAAGGAAAAGTACAGAATGCAAGGAAAACAAAATGGGGTCCTAACTAAGTTTGGGGGATCAAGGAATGCTTCTCTGAAGAAGAGTCATCTCAAGCTGACACTTAATTAGTTGAAAATTTCCAGGAAAAGATGAGAAAGAACACCCTCAGCAGAAGAAATTGCATTTGGGAGGACACGGCACATTCATCAGGTTGGAATAAGTCCAATATGACTGGAGTATGTAGAAGGAAAGACAAAGTGATACAAAATGTAAAATGAGGCCAGCCCTCTCTCTCTGGAATCGGCATGTTGCCAGCAGCTATACAGAAGGAAAGACAAAAGAGTGACATTACCTGTCCTCAAGAAGCTCAAGAGGCAATTATAAAAGTCAAGATCTCCTTCACAACCCTTGTAGGTTGTATTTATAGGTATTTTATTCTCTTTGTAGGAATTGTGAATGGCAGTTCACTCATGATTTTGGCTGTCTGTTTGTCTGTTATTGGTGTATAGGAATGCTTGTGATTTTTGCACATTGATTTTGTATCCTGAGACTTTGCTGAAGTTGCTTATCATCCTAAGAAGATTTTGGGCTGAGACGATGGGGTTTTCTAAATATACAATCATGTCATCCGCAAACAGAGACAATTTGACTTCCTCCCTTCTTATGTGAATACCCTTTATTTCTTTCTTTTGCCTGATTGCCCTGGCCAGAACTTCCAATACCATGTTGAATAAGAGTGGTTAGAGAGGGCATCCTTGTCTTGTGCTGGTTTTCAAAGGGAGTGCTTCCAGTTTTTGCCCATTCAGTATGATATTTTCTGTGGGTTTGTCATAAATAGCTCTTATTATTTTGAGATACGTTCCATCAAGACCCAGCTTATTGAGAGTTTTTAGCATGAAGGGGTGTTGAATTTTGTCGAAGGCCTTTTCTGCATCTATTGAGATAATCATGTGGTTTTTGTCATTGTTTCTCTTTATGTGATGGATTACATTTATTGATTTGCATATGTTGAAACAGCCTTGCATCCCAGGGATGAAGCCAACTTGATCGAGGTAGATAAGCCTTTGGATGTCCTGCTGGATTTGGTTTGCCAGTATTTTATTGAGGATTTTCGCATCATTGTTGATCAAGGATATTGGCCTGAAATACTCTTTTTTGATGTGCCTCTGCCAGGTGTTGGTATCAGGATGATGCTGGCCTCATAAAATGAGTTAGGGAGGAGTCCTTCTTGTTCCATTGTTTCAAATAGTTTAAGAAGGAATGGTACCAGCTCCTCTTTGTACCTCTGGTAGATTCAGCTGTGAATCCATCTGGTCCTGGACTGTTTTTGATTGGTAGGCTATTAATTACTGCCTGAATTTCAGAACTTGTTATTGGTCTATTCAGGGATTCTACTTCTTCCTGGTTTAGACTTGGGAGGGTGTATGTGTCCAGGAATTTATCCATTTCACCTAGATTTTCTAGTGTATTTGTGTAGAGGTGTTTACAGTACTCTCTGATGGTAGTTTGTATTTCTGTGGGATCAGTAGTGATATCCCCTTTATCTTTTTTTATTGCTTCTTCTATCATGTTTATTGATTCTTCTCTCTTTTCTTCATTAGTCTGGTGAGCAGTCTATCTATTTTGTTGATCTTTTCAAAAAACCAGCTCCTAATTCATTGATTTTTGAAGGGTTTTTCATGTCTCTATCTCCTTCAGTTCTGCTCTGATCTTAGTTATTTCTTGTCTTCTGCTAGGTTTTGAATTTGTTCTTGCTTCCCTAGTTCTTTTAATTGTGATGTTAAGGTGTTTATTTTAGATCTTTCCCGCTTTCTCCTGTGGGCATTTAGTGCTATAAATTTCCCTCTAAACAATGCTTTAGCTGTGTCCCAGAAATTCTGGTACATTGTCTCTTTGTTCTCATTGCTTTCAAAGAACTTACATACTCCTGCCTTAATTTTATTTACTCAGTAGTCATTCAGGAGCAGGTTGTTCGGTTTCCACGTAGTTGTGCACTTTTGAATGAGCTTCTTAATCCTGAGTTCTAATTTGATTGCTCTGTGGTCTGAGAGACTATTGGTTATGATTTCCATTCTTTCACATTTGCTGAGGAGTGTTTTACTTCCAATTATGTGGTCAGTTTTAGAATAAGTGCTATGTGGTGCTGAGATGAATGCATATTCTGTTGATTTGGGATTGGAGAGTTCTGTAGATGTCTATTAGGTCCTCTTGGTGCAGAGCTGAGTTCAAGTCCTGAATATCCCTGCTAATATTCTGACTCATTGATTTGTCTAATATTGAGAGTGGGGTGTTAAAGTCTCCCACTATTATTGTGTGGGTGTCTAAGTCTCTTTGTAGGTCTCTAAGAACTTGCTTTATGAATCTGGGTGCTCCTGTATTGGGTGTATATATATTTAGGATAGTTAGCTCTTCTTGTTGCATTGATCCTTTACCACTATGTAATGCCCTTCTTTGTCTCTTTTGTTCTTTGTTGGTTTAAAGTCTGTTTTATCAGAGACTAGGATTGCAACTCCTGCATTTTTTTGCTTTCCATTTGCTTGGTAAATATTCCTCCATGCATTATTTTGAGCCTATGTGTGTCTTTGCACGAGATGGGTCTCTTGAATACAGAACACCGATGGGTCTTGACTCTTTATCCTATTTGCCAGTCTGTATTTTAATGGGGGCATTTAGCCCATTTACATTTAAGGTTAATATTGTTATGTGTGAATTTGATCCTGTCCTTATGATGCTAGCTGGTTATTTTGCCTGTTAGTTGATGCAGTTTATTTCATAGTGTCGATGGTCTTTACAATTTGGTATGTTTTTGCAGTTGTTGCTACCAGTTGTTCCTTTGCATGTTTAGTGCTCCCTTCAGGAGCTCTTATAAGGCAGGCCCGCTGGTGACAAAATCTCTCAGCATTTGCTTTTCTGTAAAGGATTTTATTTCTCCTTCACTTATGAAGTTAGTTTGGCTGGTTATGAAATTCTGGGTTGAAAATTCTTCTCTTTAAGAATGTTGAATTTGGGCCTCTTCTGGCTTGTAGGGTTTCTGCAGAGACATCCACTGTTAGTCTGATGGGGTTCCTTTTTAGGTAACCTGACCTTTCTCTCTGGCTGCCCTTAACATTTTTTCCTTCTTTTCAACCTTGGTGAATCTGACAATTGTGTGTCTTGGGGTTGCTCTTCTCGAGGAATATCTTTGTGGTGTTCTCTGTATTTCCTGAATTTGAATTTTGGACTGTCTTGCTAGGTTGGGATGTTCTCCTGGATAATATCCTGAAGAGTATTTTCGAACTTGGTTCCATTTTCCCCATCACATTCAGGAACAACAATCAAATGTAGGTTGGTCTTTTCACATGGTCCCATATTTCTTGGAGGCTTTGTTCATTTCTTTTCATTCTTTTTTTTCTAATCTTGTCTCCATGCTTTATTTCATTAAGTTGATCTTCAATCTCTGATATCCTTTCTTCCGCTTGATCAATTTGGCTATTCATACTTGTGTATGCTTCACGAAGTTCTACAAGGCTACAGTAACCCAAACTGCATGGTACTGGTACCAAATCAGATATATAGACCAATGAAACAGAACAGAGGTCTCAGAAATACCACCACACATCTACAACCATCTGATTTGCGACAAACCTGACAAAAACAAGCAATGGGGAAAGGATTCCCTATTTAATAAATGGTGTTGGGAAAACTGGCTAGTCATATGCAGAAAACTGAAACTGGACCCCTTCCCTACACCTTATACAAAAATTAACTCAAGATGGATTACAGATTTAAACCTAAGACCTAAAACCATAAAAACCTTAGAAGAAAACCTAGGCTATACCATTCAGGACATAGGCATGGGCAAAGACTTCATTACTAAAACACCAAAAGCAATGGCAACAAAAGCCAAAATTGACAAATGGGATCTAATTAAACTAAAGAGCTTCTGCACAGCAAAAGAAACTATCACTAGAGTGAACAGGCAACCTACAGAATGGGAGAAAAATCTTGCAATCTATCCATTTGACAAAGGGCTAATATCCAGAATCTACAAAGAACTTAAACAGATTTACAGGAAAAAAACAACCCTATCAAAAATGGGTGAAGGATATGAACAGACCCTTCTCAAAAGAAGACATTTATGCGGCCAACGGACATATGAAAAAAGCTCATCACTGGTCATTTGAGAAATGCAATTGAAAACCACAGTGAGATACCATCTCATGGCAGTTAGAAAGGGGATCATTAAAAAGTCAGGAAACAATAGATGCTGGAGAGGATGTGGAGAAACAGGAATGCTTTTATACTGTTGGTGGGAGTGTCAATTACTTCAACCATTGTGGAGGACAGGGTGGTGATTCCTCAGGGATCTAGAACTAGAAATACCATTTGACCCAGAGATCACATCACTAGGTATATACCCAAAGGATTATAAATCATTCTACTATAAAGATACATGCACACATATGTTTATTGTGGCACTGTTCACAATAGCAAAGACTTGGAACCAACCCAAATGCCCATCAATGATAGACAAGATAAAGAAAATGTGGCACATATACACCATGGATAACTATGCAGCCATAAGAAAGGCTGAGTTCATGTCCTTTGCAGGGACATGGATGAAGCTAGAAACCATGATTCTCAGCAAACTAACACAAGAACAGAAAACCAAACACCGCATGTTCTCACTCATAGGTGGGAGCTGGACAGTGAGAACACATGGACACAGGGAGGGGAACATCACACACCAGGGCCTGTTCATGGGGTGGGGGGGCTAGGAGAGGGATAGCATTAGGAGAAACACCTAATATAAATTTTGGGTTGATGGCACATGTATAGCTATGTAACAAACCTCCACGTTCTGCACATATATCCCAGAACTTACAATACAATACAAAAATAAATAAATAAATAAATAAAAATCTAGATGAAGGCAAAAGGAAAGAACTTTTTACTGAGTACCAAACAAGGATCACATCTTGTACTGAGTGCTTCAAATACATTAACTCACTTAATTCATGCAACAACCCTTTAAGAATAGAATAATTATCCCCTTTTTATAAATTAGGAATTAGAAGATCAAAAAGATTAGCAAGATGACTTTCTGAAGATTATATAGCCAGTCAGTGTCATAGCCAATATTCGACTCCAGCTAAGCCTTTCAAACCCCTGCTCGTAGCAGCTACTTCCTGAGCTAAAGGTGAAGAGAACAGGAACCCAGGTGGGAAGTGGTGGTAAAGGAGAGGAGGGTCAGAACTAAGGAATATTATATAGGGACTGTCCACTGAGCATCCATCTGCAGGAAATGAAAAGCTTGTTCTGGTCTCTATAAACTAAGATCTTTTGAAAGAAACAAAAGATAAAGAAATAAGAAAAATCTGACTCTGGCAAAGGAAAATAGTCATTCTAGAAAGGGAAGAGTTGTTAGCCAGGCATGGTGGCGGGCGCCTGTAGTCCCAGCTACTCGGGAGGCTGAGGCAGGAGAATGGCATGAACCTGGGAGGCGGAGCTTGCAGTGAGCAGAGATCACGCCACTGCACTCCAGCCTGGGTGACAGAGTGAGACTCCATCTCAAAAAAAAAATAATAATAATTAATAAATAAATAAATAAATAGGGAAGAGTTTAAGGCCTCTAGGAGGCAGGCCATTAAAAATGGCTGTCATTACAGCCATTTTACATGTCATTACATTATAAGTGGTGTACATTATACCCAATAGGTAGTTTTTCCACCTTCACTCCCCTCCCTCCCCCATTCTGAGTCTCCAGTGTCCATTATACCACTCTATATGCTTTTGCATACCCATAGCTTAGGCCCCACTTGTGAGAACATGTAGTATTTGGTTTTCCATTCCTGAGTTACTTCACTTAGGATGATAGCCTCCAGTTCTATCCACGTTGCTGTAAAAGATATTTTTCATTTTTTCTACAGATGATTAGTATTCCATGGTATACACACACACACACACACACACACCACATTTTAGGTTGATTCCATATATTTGCAACTGTGAATTGTGCTGTAATAAACATATGCATGTAGTTATGTTTTTGATATAGTGACTTCTTTTCCTTTGGGTAGATACCCAGTAGTAGAATTTCTGGGTCAAATGGTAGATCTGCTTTTAGTTCTTTGAGAAATCTCCATACTGTTTTCATAGATGTTGTACTAATTTACATTCCCACTAGGAGTGTATAAATGTTCCTTTTTTTTACCACATCCACTCCAACATCTATTGCTTTTTGACTTTTTAATAATGGCCATTCTGGCCAGGGTAAGGTGGTATCTCATTGTTGTTTTAACTGTTGCATTTTCCTAATGATCAGTGATGTTGAGCATTGCTTCATATGATTGCTGGCCATTTTTATATGTTCTTTCGAGAACTATCTATTAAGGTCATTTACCCACTTTTTATGGGGTTGTTTTATTCATGCTGATTTGTTTGAGTTCCTCATAGATACTGGATATTAGTCTTTTGTCAGATGCATAGTTTGCCAACATTTTCTCCCATTATGTAGGTCATCTGTTTACTTTGATGACTATTTTGCTGTGCTGAAGTTTTTTAGTTCAATTAGGTCCCATTTATTTGTCCTGTTTTTGTCACATTTGCTTTTGGGGTCTTAATTTTTTGAGTAATTTTATGGATTTGTCCAACAATACAAAATATATGTGAGAGTTGCTGAAATGGGTCAGGTCAGGAAGTACATAGACTTCTTCCATCTCACTAGTAGTTCAACCTGCTCTCTCTCCCCCATTTTCCTCTGTTTACTTTTATTATCTTTTACCCTCTGAAACTAAAAAGGGAATTTCTCATCTCTTCTCAGGCATAATATGTTACCCTTGCAGTTTCAGACTTCATTTCAGAAAGATATCAAATATTTTTCAAACAAATACAGAGCTTTCAATGAATAAGATTTTTTTCTACCTCTTTGTAATTATTATTATTATTATAGGAATGATAACATCACTATTTATTGAGTACATATCTTATGCCAAGTACTGTATAAATATTGTTCTATTTAATACTCACAAAAGTCCTATGACAAAGATATTTTATCTCTACCTAACCTATTAGAAAATTGTGGGTCCAAAAGGTTAGGTAAATGACTTGCCCAAGGTCACAAAGCTGTGGAGTTGCAAAGCCTCATTGTACTTCAGGATGTACTGGTGGTGCTTTCTACATCAGGATATACCGCTTCTCAGTCTTAGGGAGAGAGTCAAATGGTAAGAGAATAAACAAGGACAAAGGAAGTGCTAAAATTCTACCAAAGGAGAGGGTAGGTTGAATTTCTAGACAGGACAAGCAGTTTTCTAAAAATCTTTTTTGTTGAGTTCTTAGGTCAGCATGATTTATCTCTGCTGTGACAGTTTCCTAAATTGCATTTCACCCAGTCAAAATGTATAGTTTGATGGGTCCACAGAAAAGGGGATGGTGGGGAGAGGAGGAGAAAAGCCATTCAAAGAAGCACAACATTTAATTAAAGAAAACATTAGATCAATTAAGACTAAATGGTGGTATAAAATATTAAGGTAAAACATGTATTAGTTTGACATTTACATTTTTATGAAGTATGAATCACAAAGAAATAATATATGCAGCTAAATTTCAGTTAACTCCCTTTTAAAAGTCTTGTTGCCATGGCAATGCCAAGAATGAGTTTTCACAGGATGTAAGTGATGGATTTTTTTATTTTTTAAAAGCAGTTTAAATAAAAACTACCAACATCATGGCCTCTTTTCATTTCTCTTATATGACCAAGGGCCACTGAAAATAAGAACCACCTAGACAGCTATTCCAAAAATTATACAGAAAGCGAAATACTAAAAGATAAACTGGATTTCCCTGTTGTATTTATTTTTAATTCTTTTTTAGCCTCTGTTATATTTTTAATAGGATCATTCAAAAAACTATGCCTAGGAAAACATTCTAATTGTGAGAGAAATAAAGGAGACTATTGTCTTCTTGGCATTCTCTATAATTCTACCTCTGCTGGTTCAATTAGGGAATTTTTCAATAACAGCTACTCTTTTTGAGCTCAGTTAAGATTCCACTATAAACACTATAAAGGCTATCCTTGACACAAGCAGCTAAACAGTTCGCCTTCTGAATTCCAGATCTAAGAAAAGTTGCCCTAGTCTCTAACGAGTAATAGGGGATTGAGGTTTCTAGGCTACAAAAATCCTGTTGTGGCAAAAAAGGCAGAAATCTAACTCCGAAATCAATACCATATTACTCTCTCCACAGGCGAGAGCTGCTGGGTCAGGAGAATCATGAAAAATTCATAGCGGAGGTGGCCAAGTCATCCATAAGATGGAGAAAATGATGCTATATCTAAAGATCCCCTGAGCAATCGAAAGCACTTTATAGATTTCACTGTGGATAAGTGTTCGTGTGTTTCATCTGGGTGCCTTAATGCTGCTGCGATCTTATTTTTGACAGTCAATGAGAATGTTTGATCTATATTTACAGGATCCTATTTATGTTAGTGCTTAGCCTCTTTAAAGTACTCAGAGTGGTCACAGAGATATGGCCTGAAGCTCTTTCAGTCTTGAAGACTCCCCTTAACTGGACCTGTCCTGATTCATTCTTTGTTCCCATACTTTGAGTGTGACATTTTTTACAAATCCATTTATTTCTCATAACAGCCCTGCAAATTAAGCTTTATTGTTATTATTATTCCCATTTTATACATCAGGAAACAAAGATCAGAAAGGTGAGGTGATATATCCAAGATGACACAGAAAGTAAGAATATGAATAAGGATTTCAGCCTAGGTATTTCTGAATCCAAACAACCCCAAAACTTGCTTGTCTCAAAGGGCTTTAATTTCCTTTCTACATCCCTTCATTTAAGATTTGACTACATCTAGTCAATCTACCACATTCATGGCATCACAGGAGGCAAGGGTCTGAGGAGGCCTGGGCTACGATATCTGGCCCTTCCATTTCATTTTACTGCCTCTTATCTGTTTCCCATTAACTACCTATATGTTAAACACAAAATTTCTCAGCTTGACCTCCTCCTATCCATACTTCAAAATTCAGTCCAAATGATATTTTCTTTGTGGTATTCATAAAATAAAAGGTTTGTGGTATTCATAAAACAAAAGGTTAAGATTATAAACATTCCCTAATTTGCCAACACTCCCATACCCATAAGAACCACCATGCCTTTGAGAGAGGCTGAAAAATTGCAATGTTTCTGTCATCTGGCTGCCCCAACTTCTCCTAAACAATCTGACACCTAGGAACCAGCTTTATTTGGCTAAACTACTAGTTTATTTCTCAATGACTGCTATTCAGGTAAACCCAAAACTCTTTAGCCTGAATTCAAGCCTCAGTCTTCCTTTACATTTTTATTTTCTATTTTCTGCTCCTTTCTTAAATGATTCATTTGATCCAGATAGTTAGGTCAGCACAGAGTGCTCAAAATGAGCCCTGCATATTCATCAATATTCCTTTGCATACACCATTCTCTTCATCTGGAGTTTTCTGCCCTTAGCCACCTGAGCATCCTTTACAGTTTTATTGGAGGTTTGCCTCTTCTAGGAGGCATTATCTGGACTTTGTGGCTCTGGTAATCACTTCAGCAAGTTTATCATATTTCTTTCAATCCTTAATTACAGTCTGCCTTTAATACACTGTACTTTTCAGTGTTTCTTTGGTCTATACAGCAAGACTACGGTCTCCTTAAAGTCAAGATCAGCTGGGTCTCACTGATCTCTAAGGTTATAGAAGTGCCAGGCACAATGTCAGATCTGTTCATATTCAGATCTTATTTACTTTGACTTCTCCAACCCACATCATATTTCTCCTTTATAGCTCATAGACTCCCTTGGAACTTTGGGAATGTAGCATGATTATTTGTTTGTGTCTTGAACAAAATCCAAATTTAATCAGCAATCTCCAGAACAGTGTTTAAGGGAATCAGTAGACAATGTGGTTGAATAATAGGGGAGAAGTGAGACTGACTATCTTCAAATATTTGGAAAATATTTGGGGTAGATTTACTCACTTGTCAAATGTCTTTTATGTGTCAGACTCAGTGTTAGTGGGGCAGGTACAAAGATGAGAAAAATAGCCCTATCTCTTAAGGGGCTTACAGTCTGATGACAAAGCTTCAAAAGAAATATTGATGTAGGTTCTTAAAAGAGCAGTAGGAGTTCACTAGGTAGAGAAAGAAAGGAAGAAAGGGAAAGGAGTCAACATGATGAAGGTCTGGAGCTTGGGAGGGCATTATCTGTTCTAATGCACTGCTCATATTAAATACAAACTTTTTAAAAAAATTCTTCTCTCAGTACACATTTTCCCATCTTATTCTGAATTTTTTGTCTTACTTCTATAAGAGAAATGAATTAGAAAGTCATTGGCACCAGAAATTTTTCATCCATGACAAGCCTTTCAGCATGTAATGCCCTCTGTAATGAGGGCCTAAAGAGCCTAGAGAGTTTGTTAGGTAAATTTCAACCTCCACTGGAGAAAGACTGCATTATTACCAGTCCCATCCAGGCCTTAGCCTGCTGTGGTACACAAAGGATTAATCCTACAAATTGCCTTAAAATATCCAGTCATTGGCACCACCAAAGAGGAAGGCATTATGAATCACAGAAGGAGCAAGCAGAAAAAACAAAAGAGATTCTTCATATTTAGCATTTATAAGATCCTGTACCTTTTGACATCTGTTTTGCAATGGCCTGGCCAAACTCCAAATACAGTAATTATCCTATTCCTCAGTAAATGCATCTCCTAGCCTGAAAAAGAACTAAAAAAAAAAAAAAGAGGGTTCTTTTGTGGCTCTTCTAACGATAATAATAGTAAGCATAACAATAGAAACTATGATTTATTGAAAATCTACAATGTGATATATTCTTTATAGATACTATAACGTATAATTGTATCACAAGAACTATGCAAGGTAGGTGTCCTCACTACCATCACCCCTCCCCCACCACAGCCATTTTACAAATGAGGAATCTGAATTTTAAAAACCAAGTTTAATTTGCCCAAAGTCACAAAGTTAGTAAATTGTACACACAGGATTTGAACCCAGACCTGGCTGCCATTGATGCTATTGTCATTTCTGCTACATTACATTGTCTTTCATTAAGTGTTTCTGTATTGCCTAACATCAGAAAAGGTCTTCACTGTAACCACAAGGCTATATATGCAAGGACAACAGCCAAGCACAGGACTGAAGAAGGAACAAAAGTTATTTACTAGTACTAGAATTCAAGTTCAGATCCACAGGGACATATGCTAGCTTCCTGTGTTTTACACTTATGATAATTATTGTTTTTATCATTAGGGCCTTTGGAGAAAAGTATTTGATGAGAAGGAATAAAAATCACCAACAAATAATTAACACAGATTAGACAAGAAGAAAAATAAGAACCAGTTCATCAAAAAAAAAAGCTGAGGAAGAAAAGATAGAGATGGCTTATCTGTCTCTTAAAATAATATGAACTCAGTAAATGTGAATCAAAGGGTAAGAAAGCACTCAAGAAGAAACACAAGGTCATTATGGAATAACAGAAAAAGAAGGGGATTAAAATCTGACAACCTAAGATTGAGTCATGTTTTCCTAGACTATTTAGCCCTGTGATCTTAACTAATTTTTTTAACTTTTATTTTAGTTTCAGGGGTACATGTACAGATTGGTTCTACAGATAAATTTCATGTCACTGGGAGTCGATGTACATATTATTTCATTAGCCAGATAATAAGCATAGTACCCAATAGGTAGCTGTTCAATCCCCACCACATATCCTCAAGTAGGCCGTGGTGTCTATTGTTTCCTTTGTGTCCATATGTATTCAATGTTTAGCTCTCTGGGACTTGGTTATTTCATTTGTGAAATGAGAGAAATAATATATTCTTTTGCATAGTTGTAAGAATTAAACGTAATGCTAAAAGTATTTTTTTATAAATTCTAAAAATATATACACGACTTTCAGTTGTTTTTAGTATTTATCTATGACCCATTGCACTAAGAAATTCAGAGTAGATTTTAAAAGGCAAGGCATTTAGAGTGAAACAACTAGGAAACAGATTCAAAGCAACATGTAAGCAAATGCAGGCAATAGAAAATAAAAAAGAAAAATAAGATAAAGTTAGTCATACTGGGCATGTAGTGAAGTATGCCCAGTACTTCACTACATGCCCAGTAAGCCATTCCTCATGTGAAGGCGGAAAAGAAAAATAGAAATTCTATTTAGTGACAGGAATTTGCAAAGACATAATCTTATTTAATAACCCTAACAACTTTGCATGGGAGTGTTATTTCCCCTATTTTTACAGAGAAGAAAAGTAAAGTTCAAAAATATGAAGAAATTCTCCCCAAGCCATACAGCTAGGAAGTGTTGGAGTTTTAACTCAAACCCAGACTTTTCAGACTCCAAAGTCCATTTTTCAGAGGAAGTAACTCTTGAGCTGTGTCCTGAAGAAAGAGGAAGATCGGCACAGTGCTGCATGGAAAACAAAGCCACACCAAACTGCTATAATTTGAATGTTTGTGTCCCTCTGAAATCCATGTATTGAAATTTAATCCTTGAATGTGATGGTATTAAGAGGTGGAGCCACTGGAAGGTGATTAGATCATGTGAGCTCTATTCTCATGAAGGGACTAGTGCCCTTATAAAGGAGGCTTGACGGAGCTATTTGGCCCTTCTCCCCTGTGAGGATACAGCAACAACACCTCATCTATGAGGAAAGAGGTCCTCACCAGACACTGAACCTACTGGAAACTTGAGCTTGGATTTCACAGCCTCCAGAACTGCGAGCAATAAATATCTCTTAAAAAATGACCCAGTCTAAGATATTTTGTTATAGTAGCAGGAATTGACTAAGATACAAACCAAAACCATACCCAAACCTAGTCTAGCATATCACTTGGGGTCTGGCTGGAAACAGATGGCAAATTCAAATAAAATAATAAACAAAAAGAATTTAATAAATGGACTATTTACAAAGGTGTGAACAGAACTGGAAAACCAGCTGGGGATAACGAAGTACCGTAGCTCTAGCAACAGATGAAAGCTGTTATCTTTCTCCAATGGAGGTTGAGGCTCATCTAAGGCTCTATAAGCATGAAGTGCCATGGGGAGAGAGTAGTTACCAAAACCTGGAGAATGTAAATGTCGCTTTAACAGAAAAGAAATAAAAATCTCAAACTCATTCTTTTCCCACCGTTATCTCCTCCTAGTGCCTCTCACTGGCACTCAACTGTAAGCCAGAATATAAGAGAATTTGCTGATTAAGTCCATAAAAGTCAGCGTCATGAGGCACTAAGCAAATGGAAAAGAGAGAAGAATGGATCTAGAGGGACAAATGGAAAATATCTAAAACATGGTGAATAGCCCAGTGGATATTTAGGTATCAACCATATGCTTTTTTTTTTTTTTTTTTTTTTTTTAGATGGAGTCGCGCTCTGTCGCCCAGGCTGGAGTGCAGCGGTGCCATCTCAACTCACTGCAACTCCGCCTCCCGGGTTCACGCCATTCTCCTGCCTCAGCCTCCCAAGTAGCTGGGACTACAGGCATCCGCCACCATGCCCGGCTATTTTTTTGTATTTTTAGTAGAGATGGGGTTTCACCATGTTATCCAGGATGGTCGCGATCTGACCTCATGATCCACCCGCCTCAGCCTCCCAAAGTACTGGGATCACAGGCGTGAGCCACTGCGCCCAGCTGGTATCAACCATATTCTTAGAGGTAGACTCTTGCTATTACCAAACACTAAGACTGTGGAATGGCATACTTTATACTGAAGGTCAATGAATCTGAATAAGGAGTAGATGTAAAATCTCAAGTAGGAAGAAAATACATTGTTCAGGTTCTAAAGCCTAGAATTTGACCTTGTTATTGTCCTAATTTATCAGGAAATATTTTTAAAAATACAATACACTAGACCATCTTAAAGTGTTGAATATCATGATCATTTTAGCAATTACTTTCCAATATATTTTATACATAATTTTTCCTTACTACTGCATGGAGAAAGATGTCAGAAAAAATATGTTTCTGAGAAAGTTAAAAGTCTTATATAGTTAAAGTGCTATGCAAAATGAGATTTTATAGGTTAACAAACTTACTTCAATCATCCCAACTCCTTTGGAAATCTTCCAAATCTATGATAAATGTGCCTTTTTATTTTTTCTATGTGTTCATTGCAGATGGTGACCTAATCCATTAATTTAACACTTGGTGGATGCTTTTTTGAAAGATGCTATGCACAGTAATAGTGAGACAAAAATATTTAAAACACAGTCAATGCAGGAAGCTCACAGTCAAGCAAAGCTGCTGTTATTCTTGTTTTATCTTGTTTATATAAGTAATTAATTGGATTTTAAAAGCCAGAAATTTATTTTTATTACTATTTTCACAATACTTACGATTTAAAGAAAATAATATCACACAGTAGCCATCAACTTTTGTTATGAATGAAAAATGAAAAAAATGAATATTAAACCTGACAAAGATTTTAATATTCAGGATAGATTCTAATATCCAGAAACAATATGGAACTTAAGCAAATCAAACAAGCAAACACTAATAATCCAATTAAAAAGTGGGCAAAGGACATGAACAGATACTTTTCAAAAGAATACATACAAGTAGCCCACAAACATATGAAAAAATCCTCAACATCACTAATCATTAGAGAAACACAAATCAAAACCACAATAAGATACCATCTCACACCTGTCAGAATGGCTATGTATTAAAACGTCATAAAATAACAGATGCTGCCAAGGTTGGGGAGAAAAGGGAAAACATACACTGCTGGTGGGAATGTAAATTAGTTCAACCACTTTGGAAAGCAGTTTGAAGGTTTCTCAAAGGACCTAAAATACAACTGCCATTTGACCTAGCAATCCCATTGCTGGGTATAGACCCAAAGGAAAATGAATCCTTCTACCAAAAATACACACGCACCTGTACGGGCATTTGCAACACTGTTCACAATAGCAAAAACATCGAATCAACCTAGATGCCCATCAGTGGTCGACTGGATAAAGAAAATGTACATATACATCATGGAATACTACACGATCATAAAAAAGAATGAAATCATGTATTCTGCAGCAACATGGATGCAGCTGGAGGTCACTTTCCTAAGTGAATTAACTCAGTAACGGAAAACCAAATACTGCATGCTCTCACTTTTAAGTGTGAGGTAAACACTAAGTACACATGGACACAAAGATGGGAACAATAGACACTGGAGACTACTAGATGGGGGAGGAAAAGAGTGGGGTAAGGGCTGAAAACTACCTATTGGGTACTACACTCAGTACCAGGTGACAGGATCATTCATACCCCAAACCTCAGCATCACACAATATACCAATGTACCAAACCTGCACATGTATCCCCTAAACCAGGGTTTCTCAACCTCCAGGCCGTGGACCGGTACCAGGCCATTCCCTGTTAGGAACCAGGCCACATAGCAGGAGGTAAGCCAGTGAAGCTTCATCTGTATTTATAGCTACTCGCTATCACTCACATTACTGCCTGAGATTTGCCTCCTGTCAGATCAGTGGCAGCATTAGATTCTAATAGGAGCACAAACCCTATTGTGAGTTGCATGTGCAGGGGATCTAGGTTATGAGAATCTAATGCCTTACGAGAATCTACTGCCTGATGATCTGTCACTGTCTCCCATCACCCCCAGATGGGACCATATAGTTGCAAGAAAACAAGCACAGGGCTTCCACTGATTCAATATTATGGTGAGTTGTATAATTATTTCATTATATATTACAACATAATAATAATAAAGTGTGCAGTAAGTGTAATGTGCTCGAATCATCCCAAAACCATCCCCCCACCCCGGTCCATAGAAAAACTGTCTTCCACAAAACTGGTCCCTGGTGCCAAAAAGGTTGGAGATTGCTGCCCTAAACCTAAAAGTTGAAATTTAAAAAGATAATATTAGAATCACAGCATGTGAGAAATGGCAAATATGTTCTTTAATACTTGCTCCCTTTGTTCATGCTCTTTTTTTCTATTTAGAACACACTTGTTTGCTATGATCTTGACAAACACATTCATTTGGTAAAACGTATTAAAATACATCATACATGCATAAAATTGCACGAATTACAGATACATATCTTGATTTTTTAAAGAAATCCAGCACACCTGTATATGTACCCCTCATTTCAAGAAACAGAATATAACCAGCACTGCAGAGGCCTCTTTTTGGGCACTACCTTCCTGCCAAGGATAACCACTATCCTGAATTTTAATACTATAGACTAGTTTTGTTGTTTTTAACTTTATATGAATGGAATCATATGGTATATACTCTTTTTTTCTGGCCCCATTCTCTCAATATTGTTTTTGTGAGATTCTTCCTTCCATGTTGTTACATGTAGTTACTTACAGTTCACTGATTCTCAATGCTCTATGGTATTCCATGGTATGAGGTAACCCAATGTGTCAATTATATGATTTATAGCCATTTGAATAATTTCCAAAATTTGACTATGAAAAAAGTACCAGTAAAAATATTTTACATATTTTTGGAGAATATTTGTATACATTACTGGGACTGAAAAACTGGCATTATATACAAGAGCCAAAGGCATATGTATGTTCCCTCTAGTAGTACTTTTATAGTATTTTTCCAAAAGCAGTTGTACCAATTTAAACTCCCACCCACAGCATATAAAAAGAATTTCAGTCCAACTCATTTTTCAAAATTCAGTTTAAGATTGGTTATGTCCTTTTGAAAGCATTTCCTGATCACTCTAGTTCATTAGTTACCATTCACTTGTGCTCCTACACTATACTCCCATCTTTGCATACCTCTTTTATGTAACTGTTTTATATTACATTTTCTTCTGTATCAGCCTTAAGGTGTACAAGTGCCTTAAGGGCAGAAAATATATTTTATTCATATTAGCACTCCTAGTAAGGTCTGGCACAAAACAGACACTGAGAAAACATTTGTATAATAAATGAGTGATTTACACCATTTAATCACACTCCCTTGTTTTTTATATAAGAAAACTGAGATATAGAACAATTTAGTACCTTGAGAGAAGCCACCCAGCACATCAGTAACACAGTAGCACTTCTGGGGTTAACAGTCCAAATCTTATACATCCTAATCTATAGCTCTTTTCACTGCATTATGATGCCTCCCTTAAAAATCTTACTCTGACAATAAACCTACATAGAAGTTTGGCTGTATTTCTGTCTTCCAAAGGAGAGGGCAAAGGAGGCAGTATAAATCTCCTGATAGACTAATGACAAGGTCGTGGAACTTGTCTATATGCTAGAACAGAAAACTCAGCTAGAAAAGAGACTATACTTCAGGACAAACAATTATGGAAGGGACAAAATGGTTTAAAAGAGCACTGGGAAATACATCTTAAATTCACAGATCCAAATTTTCCAAAAGGTTGGAGAGATGATCTCAATTTATAAATCACATAAAATGTTCTGAATTATTGGATGGTAAGGTATCTGATTTTAAAGGATTATATAGAAATATGAAGAGATGAGACAGCTGCCAGATATGCCCTGACAGTTTGTAGTTAAGGCCTGATGTTACAGAACTCTGCCAAATAATCTTCTCATACAGAGATTTATGTTGAATTTCATAAAGCACCAAAGCAAATATACTGAGAAAAAAAAATGGACAAAAGAGTCACAGCCGAAAGAACACAGTATCAACACAATTCAAAAGGAAAGGGCACTTGGAGCATTTGGGTTCTCTCTGGATCGATCAGAATCCTTTCGTAGATTAAATTATTTAGATCCAAGTCATTTAAATTAATACATCCTTTTTAATATTACCTATGTGCAAAGCACTATGGAGGATACAAGGAAATACGGCACTTTTAATTACACTTTCCTGATCTCAAATCTTCAATGGATCTCCCTTAGCTAGAAAAGAAAAGCTTCCACTATTTAGTTGGGCACACAATGTATTGACTGTAGCCTATTCCTCATCTTACCACTCACATAGTCTATTTTCTCTCCAAAATTAAACAGTTATTTTTTTACATACCCTTTTATATTCTATTTCACTGCCTTTGGTCATGCTCTTTCTAGAGGAGAAAAGGTGGTGGGAAGGAGGAATATACGTAAAGTAGTACCACCATATGCCAGGCATTGTGTCATATACTTCATATTAATTATATCATTTAATCTTCACATCAGTTCTCTTAGACGTAATCAAGTCACAAGCTTTAGCTCAGCATTCTACTGAAACTGTTTGTGTCAAGATCCCCAATATCCTCCACATTTCTAAACCTGTCATCAATCCACATCCCTCAATTTACTTGACCTAAAAATAGCCTTTGGCACAGTAGATCACTCTGTTCTCCTTGAAACATTTTCTTCATTTGGTTTTACTATATTATACTGTTCTGGGTTTCCTCTGGCTTTACTGGCTGCTCTTTCTCAAAAATCTTTTGTAGGATTCTTTGATCTCTAAATATATTCTCCTCAGGGCTCAGTCCTTGAACATCTTCTCTTCTGAAAACACACTCATTTTTCTGGTAAGCTCCTCAACCAGTCCCATGGCTTTGAATACCATAGGTGTACATTGATGGCTTCCAATTTATAACTCAGCTCAAATCTTTCCTTAAACTCCAGACTCACTTATCCTACTGCCTATTCAATATCTTTACTTAGATGTCTAATAAGTATCCCAAACTAGACATATCCAAAACCTAGGCTCCTTATCTTTCCTCTCAAACATGCTTCTTATGAGTCTTTCCTATTTCATTAGCAGCAATTTCATGATACCAGAGGTTCAGATAAAAACCTTTGATGCCATCCTTTTCTCATTTCATTATCTCACACCCAAATCCAATCAACAAATCTATTGGTCATACTGCCAAATATTCCTAGAATCTCTACTCATCACCTCCACTGGTACCATCTGGTTCAAACCACCATAATCGCTTGTCAAGATTATTTCAATTGCTTCCTAACTGGCTACTCTGTTTCTATTTATTCTTCTATTGTACATTTTCTACATAGAGGCCAATTCATGTAAATCAGATGGTGTCACTCCAGGGTTCATAACTCTCCAATATTTTTTCCATTTCAGCCATTGTAAGCCCTTACATTGGCCCAGAAGTCCCAACATGATCTTGACTCTATTACCTCTTTAGCCTCATCTTCCATTAATATTTCCCTCACTCACTCTGTTTCAGCTATACTGCCCTCCTTGCTTTCCTAAAATACGTATGTCAGTCATGCTATCACTCAAGACCTTTGCCCCTGTGTCTTCTGCTTCATATGCTCTGCCCTCAGATAGCCCTGCAGGTGGTTCATCTTCAGATATTTGCACAAGTTCCACCTTCTCAGTGAGATCTTCCTTGTATACACTATTTAAAAAGTGTAATCTCCATCCCTATACCCTCTAGTCCTCTTACTGGACTATTATTCTCCATAGCACTTTTTACCATCTTACATGTTTTACTTAATTATTAATATTTGTATACTGTCTTCTTTCCCCAATAGAATGTAAACTCCATGAGACAAAATACAGGCTTGTGTGATTCTAAAGTTTATGTTCTTACAACAACAAAAATTGTCTAAAATCTTCTGTTATCCTACTTCTATATCTACATGTATAACCTGTACCTTGACTTTAAAGTCCAGGCCAATAGTGCCTTTATCATAGTACCTATAACATGATGTACACTCAGAAAATATTTGATAAATGAATGATAATTACTCTTTTTTTTTTTTTTTTTTGAGACGGAGTCTCGCTCTGTCGCCCAGACTGGAGTGCAGTGGCGCGATCTCGGCTCACTGCAAGCTCCGCCTCCCAGGTTCACGCCATTCTCCTGCCTCAGCCTCTCCGAGTAGCTGGGACTACAGGCGCCCGCCACCATGCGCGGCTAATTTTTTTTTTTTTTGTATTTTTAGTAGAGACGGGGTTTCACCATGGTCTCGATCTCCTGACCTCGTGGTCTTCATTCACTTTATAATGTAGCTACAGGTACAGATGAAAACAACAGGAGATAAGAAAGAAAGACGTTATAGGTATACAATTTTTGCTAAATAATAGTGCAGTTTGACAGACCAAGATTTCAGTTTTGTTTTGTTTTGTTTTTTATATTACACTTTAAGCTCTGGAACACATGTGCAGAACATGCAGGTTTGTTACATAGGTATACATGTGCCATGGCGGTTTGCTGAACCCATCAACCCGTCTTCTACATTCAGAATTTCTCCTAATGCTATCCCTCCCCCAGCCCTCCAATGCCTGACACGCCCTGGTGTGTGATGTTCCCCTCCATGTGTCCATGTGTTCTCATTGTTCAACTCCCACTTATGAGTGAGAACATGTGGTGTTTGGTTTTCTGTTCTTCTGTTAGTTTGCTGAGAATTGTGGTTTCCAGCTTCATCCATATCCCTGCAAAGGACATGAACTCATCCTTTTTTTATGGCTGGATAGTATTCCATGGTGTATATGTGCCATAGTTTCTTTCTCCAGTCTATCATTGATGGGCATTTGAGTTGGTTCCAAGTCTTTGCTACTGCAAACAGTGCTGCAATAAACATGTGTGCATGTGTCTTTACAGTAGAATAATTTTTAACCCTTTGGGTATATGCTCAGTAATGGGATAAATTCCTGGACACAAACACCCTCAAGACTAAACCAGGAAGAAGTCAAATCCCTAAATAGACCAATAACAAATTCTGAAATTGAGGCAGTAATTAATAGCCTACTAACCAAAAAAGCCTAAGAACAGACAGATTCACAGCCGAATTCTACCAGAGGTACAAAGAGGAGGTGGTACCATTCCTTCTAAAACTATTCCAAACAATAGAAAAAGAGGGATTCCTCCCTAATTCATTTTATGAGGCTACAGCATCATCCTGATACCAAAACCTGGCAGAGACACAACAACAAAAAAAGAGCATTTCAGGCCAATATCCCTGATGAACATCAATGCAAAAATCCTCAATAAAACCCTGGTAAATAAAATCCAGCAACACATCAAAAAGCTTATCCACAATGATCAAGTTGGCTTCATGCCTGGGATGCAAGGCTGGTTCAACGTATGCAAATCAATAAGTGTAATCCATCACATAAACAGAAGCAATGACAAAAACTACACGATTATCTTAAAAGATGCAAAAAATGCCTTCAATAAAATTCAACACCACTTCAAGCTAAAAACTCTCAATAAACTAGGTATTGATGGAACACATCTCAAAATAATAAGAGCTATTTATGAAAAACCCACAGCCAATATCATACTGAATGGGCAAAACCTGGAAGCATTCCCTTTGAAAACTGGCACAAGACAAGGATGCCCTCTCTCACCACTCCTATTCAACACAGAACTAGAAGTCCTGGTCAGGGCAATCAGGCAAGAGGAAGAAATAAAGGGTATTCAAATAAGAAGAGAGGAAGTCAAATTGTCTCTGTTTGCAGATGACATGATAATATATTTAGAAAACCACATCGTCTCAGCCAAAAATCTTCTTAAGCTGGTAAGCAACTTCAGCAAAGCCTCAGGATACAAAACCAATGTGCAAAAACCACAAGCATTCCTATACGCCAATAATAGACAAACAGAGAGCCAAATCATGAGTGAACTCCCATTCACAATTGCTACAAAGATAATAAAATACCTAGGAATACAACTTACAAGGGATGTGAAGGACCTCTTCAAGGAGAACTACAAACCACTGCTCAAGGAAATAACAGAGGACACAATCAAATGGAAAAACATTCCATTCTCATGGATAGGAAGAATCAATATCGTGAAAATGGCCATACTGCCCAAAGTAATTTATAGATTCAATGCTATCTTCATCAAGCTGCCATTGACTTTCTTCACAGAATTAGAGAATACTACTTTAAATTTCATATGGAACCAAAAAAGAGTCCGTATAGCCAAGACAATCCTAAGCTAAAAAATACAAAGCTGGAGGCATCACACTACCTGACTTCAAACTATATTAAAAGGCTACAGTAACCCAAACAGCATGGTACTGGTACCAAAACAGATGTATAGATTAATGGAACAGAACAGAGGCCTCAGAAATAACACCACACATCTACAACCACCTGATTTGTGACAAACCTGACAAAAACAAGCAAGGGGGAAAGGATTCCCTATTTAATAAATGGTGTTGGGAAAACTGGCTAGCCATATGCAGAAAACTGAAACTGGACCCCTTCCCTACACCTTGTACAAAAATTAACTCAAGATGGATTAGAGACTTAAACCTAAGACCTAAAACCATAAAAACCCTAGAAGAAAACCTAGGCAATACCATTCAGGACATAGGCATGGGAAAAGACTTCATTATCAAAACACAAAAAGCAATGGCAACAAAAGCCAAAATTGACAAATGAGATCTAATTAAACTAAAGAGCTTCTGCACAGCAAAAGAAACTATTACTAGAGTGAACAGGCAACCTACAGAATGGGAGAAAAATCTTGCAATCTATCCATCTGACAAAGGGCTAATATCCAGAATCTGCAAAAAACTTAAATTTACAAGAAAAAAACAAACCACCCCATCAAAAATGGGCAAAGGATATGAACAGACACTTCTCAAAAGAAGACATTCATGTGGCCAACAAACATATGAAAAAAAAGCTCATCAACACTGGTCATTAGAGAAATACATATCAAAACCACAATGAGATACCATCTCATGCCATTTAGAATGGTGATCATTAAAAACTCGGGAAATAACAGATGCTAGAGGAGATGTAGAGAAACAGGAATGCTTTTACACTGTTGGTGGGAGTGTCAATTAGTTCAACCACTGTGGAAGACAGTATGGTGATTCCTCAAGGACCTAGAACCAGAAATACCATTTGACCAAGGTTTTAAATTATATTATGTATATAACCTAGGAAAAGGAAAAGTTTGCTCAGGTTCACTTTTCACACCTATATATGAGGAAAATCATAACTACCTATCACACAGTGCAAGAATTGAACAAAATAAAAAATATAAATCACCCAGTCAAGTGCCTGGTGAATAACAGGTCAATTTTAGGTCTCTTCTCCCTAAAATTTAATAGTAGAAAGCACACGTGCTAAGGATAATTTAAATATTTTTACTTTTATGTAACCAAATAAACCATTTTTTCTTTCAAAATTACTTGATTAAGTTATTTTCTGTATCAGTTATAGCATTAAGCCAAAACCTTGTAGGTAATTACAATGTTATCTAGATACATTGTTAATAGTTTGAACAACCCATTATTTTACTGCCTACAAAGCTAGTGCTACTAGCACCAAAATGACATATTTGCAGTAACATTTATGTGAATGTTGTCTATTCCCAAAGCACCCCATGCCACGCCAGAATGACAAAATTTTTTCACTTCTTTTATCTAGGTGTTAGAAATGCTTGTTCCTTTGTGCCATAAAGAAATAGTACTTGAACATAAATTTAATTTCCTCAGCAAGGCCATTTTTATTTTCTGCAGAAAGGGTACACTCGCCAGCAGTTTGGCCATGAGAGTACACCCAACAAAGGAGACAGGGTCATTTATAACTTGATGTGTCCACACTACTGCTGTGTCCGGTTTCCATTGGCTGGAAGGGAACCTCACATTCTGTATTTGTCCTGACTGGCTATCAAACTAGAACTTTTTAAAAGAGGCAAAGGCAGAGCAGAACAAAGGAAGGAGGAAGTAACTTGTGGAATGCTGAGAAAGGTAAAAACACCTTCAAATAAAGAAGAGGAACAGGCTATGACCTAATGCTTGCTTGGACCAGTATAAGCATGCCAGGGCAAATATTTAGGCTAGATAGTGGGAGCTAAGAATATAAAGTACATTGATTTCTTTATTACAGCTAACAGATAATTTAGAATATTAGCACAGGTCTTTGAATAAATTTTGCTTTTAAGAGAAGTTACTATTTATTCCTAATTAGATGGGAAGGAAAGTCTTTGAAGAGGAACCTCTACTTTACTTTTTACATAGGCAGTTACCCCCAAGCTTCTAGGGGCACCAAATTTGCCTTTCCTACATGTCAGGGCACATTAACCACTCCAAGGTATGATACAATCTGTGTGCATATTTCACAGTTTCTGTTTGACTCCACAGAATTCCTTCTCCTGTCTCTGTTAGTAATTGACTGCCAAAAGGACAGAGATTTGGAAACTAATAAAAGGCACATTACTGTTCTCTTCAGTCCTTTATACTCTTTCTCCATCTGTCACATTCTCATCAAACTATCTGTATCCTGAATGGAAAAGACTCAAGAAATGCTACTAATAAATCTAGAAGTATTGCTAGATCCAAGTCCCATTGAACCTCTAGGATGTGAAGGATTTATTTTACTTATCATGTGGCTTGCTGAAGCACGATAAGTTTGATTCTATAAGTCATATTGTTATTCTGGTAGTCTTTCCTCTGCTAGCTATGTGATTTGTAAGCATTCTTAACCTACGACTTCACAGTGTAGCCAGACATAAGTGTGCATAATCAAAAGAACATAGGTTTTAGCATCAAAAGACCTTGGCTATGGAGTTACTAGGTATAAGAACTTTGATAAGTTACTTCATCTTTTTGTGCCTCAGTTTTCTAGTTTGAAAAATGGGAATAATAATGCCTACCTTGCAGGGTCATTGTAAAGATCAAATTCGAAAATCATTAAAAATTACCTACCAATAATTCCATTCACATATAAAACGCTCAAAAAATGCAAGCCATCATCATCTTTGTTATGATTATCTTCAATTGCCATGCTATTTTGATCTTCATTCCCTTTACTTATGCTATTCCTTTTGTTTTGAATTCCATGCCTCTTTTCATCTTATGAATTCTTTTTTATCCTCCTGATCCAGTTCAAATGCAACCCCCATTGTGATATCTTTTCAGATTCCTATTTCTCCCTACTCAATTCCTCTGCAGCATTTCAGGTCAAATACAGATTCGCAGGAAAAGACCACACACACACTCTCTCTCTCAAATTAGATTATATTACTGATTTAATGATTGAAGGATACGGAAACTTAGTTTAAGTGCAGAGGCCATACAGGGAAAGAGAAATAGATGCAACATATACTTCTCAGCTCTACCTTGGCCTATGGTTTCCTAAGAAGTTATGCAGCTGCTGGTGATAGCTCCACAAAGGCTTGGAATTGCCCAAAGTGAGAAAACATACAAATTATTGCTGCTTTGCTGTCTCTGCCCTTTTTGTATGCATGGTTTTCATTACCATGTTGGAAGAATTTACCTTAAAAACGTAATCATTTCCCTTATAAGGAAATTTTTACAAACATTGAGATTCCTTGATTCTAAAACCAAAATCAACTTCAGAAAGCAGTATTTAGATTCAGATATCTCCAAACAATATCTATATCAAGTGTCTCAGATGCTTCTTCTTTCCTAGAATTTTAACCCTTTAATTGAACTACACTTTTACCTGTTTGCTCACTGAGTCTAGCAGGTTGATTAAATTTTAAACGTTAATAGTACTAATGCCTCAAATTTACAAGGTCTTTTTACCCGGATGGTTCTGCTAGTAAATTTTTTCCAAAGACCGAGACTATAAATCCATTTCCCTTGAACATTCCAGTTAAATTTTGTGGTTTCATTACAATCTGACAAACCAAAAATATAGTGTTGTGAAATGAGAATGCAATTGTTTATATGATATAGTTTATGTAAGTGTCAATTAGCTGGATTGTGAGCTCCTCAAGGTCAAGGACTAGGACTACGACTTTTAAACACCATATCCCTTGTGCAGGGCCTAAAGTACACCATAATGGTTAAAAGAAAGAGCTTTGCCATGAGATAGGCTTAATGATAGTCTTGGCTCTCCAACGGTCTAGCTGTGGACTTTTGGGTAAGTTACTCGTATGGTTGGGGTCCCATTTTTCTCATCTGTAGAATGAGAATAAAACTTTTACTTCATATAGTTATGAGAGAGAGAGAGAGTGTGTGTGTGTGTGTATACATGTGATGTTTGGTGTGCATAGAATTAAAAGCCCTTAGCACAGTAACAACTATACCGTAAGCATTCAATAAATGTGAGACATTTTAAATTATTATTATCATCATCATAATTACCGTCATCACCATCATTTTTAACACTCTAAGTATATGCTGAATATTCCTTCTTTGAAGGAAAACAATACCCCTTTATAAGGTAATTGTGGTTACTGTATTAAAGTAAAACCCTTCAAGGCATTTAGCACCATGCCTGGCACATAATAAATGCTTAAATGTGTTAGCTCATATTATTTCTTAATCATAAAATTAAAAGGCTGACAGGAATCTTAAGAAGCAAACTAATGTCTGCTGCAAGAGAGATTTCTAATTGCCTATTGAATAGCTTCTCTTCTTCTTTAGTAACACAGCACTGATTCTGTTGAGGGCAGCTTGTGTACAGCTAAAATATGAAACAACTCTATTTCCCAAATAGTGGTAGCCAATCAAATGTAAGAGGAAGTCACTTGGTAAAATTTCTAGGTAAAATATCTTTAAAGGCAGCTGACTCAATTGGAAGGTGTGCCCTTCAACTTTCTTCTTTCCTTTCTCCTTCCTGCTACCTGATATTGGAACACAATAGCTGGAGCTGCTACATCAACCTTTAAACTATGAAATGACCCTTGAGGATAGGCCAAGAGCTATGGATGGTAGATCAGAAAAACAGAAGGAGCCTAAATCTTTGATGACTTCATGAAGGGACACACGTCTAGAAATACACATATCTAGACCTTTCTTCATGTGAGAAAAAAATTCCTTATGTTTTTTAAAGCAACTATTGTTTTGGTTTTCTTTTTTTTTTTCTTATGTTGCTCTCTATTTTCCAGGATTTATTACAGTTGTATTATGACAATATGACTGTGTTTTGGTAAATAAATATAAGTAGAAGTGATGAATCACTCTGGTTCTGTGCCTGTTAGAGTCCTTGTTTCTCCTTTACCTCTTGATTCACTCTCTGTTTGTTTGTGATTGGTGTACAAGAATGCTTGTGATTTTTGTACATTGATTTTGTATCCTGAGACTTTGCTGAAGTTGCTTATCAGCTTAAGGAGATTTTGGGCTGAGACAATGGGGTTTTCGAGATATACAATCATGTCATCTGCAAACAGGAACAATTTGACTTCCTCTTCTCCTAATTGAATACCCTTTATTTCCTTCTCCTGTCTGATTGCCCTGGCCAGAACTTCCAACACTATGTTGAATAGGAGTCATGAGAGAGGGCAACCCTGTCTTGTGCCAGTTTTCAAAGGGAATGCTTCCAGTTTTTGCCCATTCAGTATGATATTGGCTGTGGGTTTGTCATAGATAGCTCTTATTATTTTGAGATACGTCCCATCAATACCTAATTTATTGAGGGTTTTTAGCATGAAGGGTTGTTGAATTTTGTCAAAGGCCTTTTCTGCATCTATTGAGATAATCATGTGGTTTTTGTCTTTGGTTCTGTTTATATGTTGGATTACATTTGTTGATTTGCATATGTTGAATGAGCCTTGCATTCCAGGGATGAAGCCCACTTGATCATGGTGGATAAGCTTTTTGATGTGCTGCCGGATTCGGTTTGCCAGTATTTTATTGAGGATTTTTGCATCGATGTTCATCAAGGCATATTGGTCTAAAATTCTCTTTTTTTGCTGTGTCTCTGGCAGGCTTTGGTATCAGGACGATGCTGGCCTCATAAAATGAGTTAGGGAGGATTTCCTCTTTTTCTATTGATTGGAATAGTTTCAGAAGGAATGATCCCAGCTCCTCCTTGTACCTCTGGTAGAATTCGGCTGTGAATCCATCTGGTCATGGACTTTTTTTGTTGGTAAGCTATTGATTATTGCCCCAATTTCAGAGCCTGATATTGTTCTATTCAGAGATTGAACTTCTTCCAGGTTTAGTCTTGGGAGGATGCATGTGTCGAGGAATTTATCCATTTCTTCTAGATTTTCTAGTTTATTTGCATATAGGTGTTTATAGTATTCTCTGATGGTAGTTTCTATTTCTGTGGGATTGGTGGTGATATCCCCTTTATCGTTTTTTATTGTGTCTATTTGATTCTTCTCTCTTTTCTTCTTTATTAGTCTTGCTAGCAGTCTATCAATTTTGTTGATCTTTTCAAAAAACCAGCTCCTGGATTCATTAATTTTTTGAAGGGTTTTTGTGTCTCTATTTCCTTCAGTTCTGCTCTGATTTTAGTTATTTCTAGCCTTCTGCTAGCTTTTGAATGTGTTTGCTCTTGCTTTTCTAGTTCTTTTAATTGTGATGTTAGGGTGTCAATTTTGGATCTTTCCTGCTTTCTCTTGGGGGCATTTAGTGCTATAAATTTCCCTCTACACACTGCTTTGAACGTGTCCCAGAGATTCTGGTATGTTGTGTCTTTGTTCTCATTGGTTTCAAAGAAAATCTTTATTTCTGCCTTCATTTCATTATGTACCCAGTAGTCATTCAGGAGCAGGTTGTTCAGTTTCCATGTAGTTGAGTGGTTTTGAGTGAGTTTCTTAATCCTGAGTTCTATTTGATTGCACTGTGGTCTGAGGGACAGTTTGTTATAATTTCTGTTCTTTTACATTTGCTGAGGAGAGCTTTACTTGCAACTATGTGGTCAATTTTGGAATAGGTGTGGTGTGGTGCTGAAAAGAATGTATATTCTGTTGATTTGGGGTGGAGGGTTCTGTAGATGTCTATTAGGTCCACTTTGTGTAGAGCTGATTCAATTCCTGGATATCCTTGTCAACTTTCTGTCTCGTTGATCTGTCTAATGTTGACAGTGGGGTGCTAAAGTCTCTCATTATTATTGTGTAGGAGTCTAAGTCTCTTTGTAGGTCACTCAGGACTTGCTTTATGAATCTGGGTGCTCCTGTGTTGGGTGCATATATATTTAGGATAGTTAGCTCTTCTTGTTGCATTGATCCCTTTACCATTATGTAATGGCCTTCTTTGTCTCTTTTCATCTTTGTTGGTTTAAAGTCTATTTTATCAGAGACTAGGATTGCAACCCCTGCCTTTTTTTGTTTTCCAGTTGCTTGATAGATCTTCCTCCATCCCTTTATTTTGAGTCTATGTGTGTCTCTGCACATGAGATGGGTTTCCTGAATACAGCACACTGATGGGTCTTGACTCCTTATCCAGTTTGCCAGTCTGTGTCTTTTAATTGGAGCATTTAGCCCATTTACATTTAAAGTTAATATTGTTATGTGTGAATTTGATCCTGTCATTATGATGTTAGTTGGTTATTTTGCTCGTTAGTTGATGCAGTTTCTTCCTAGCCTCAATGGTCTTTACAATTTGGCATGTTTTTGCAGTGGCTGGTACCAGTTGTTCCTTTCTATGTTTAGTGCTTCCTTCAGGAGCTCTTTTAGGGCAGGCCTGGTGGTGACAAAATCACTCAGCATTTGCTTGTCTATAAAGTATTTTATTTCTCCTTCACTTATGAAGCTTAGTTTAGCTGGATATGAAATTCTGGGTTGAAAATTCTTTTCTTTAAGAATGTTGAATATCGGCCCCCACTCTCTTCTGGCTTGTAGAGTTTCTGCCGAGAGATCAGCTGTTAGTCTGATGGGCTTCCCTTTGTGGGTAACCCGACCTTTCTCTCTGGCCGCCCTTAACATTTTTTCCTTCATTTCAACTTTGGTGAATCTGACAATTATAGGTCTTGGAGTTGCTCTTCTCAAGGAGTATCTTTGTGGCGTTCTCTGTATTTCCTGAATCTGAATGTTGGCCTGCCTTGCTAGATTAGGTAAGTTCTCCTGGATAATATCTTGGAGAGTGTTTTCCAACTTGGTTCCGTTCTCTCCGTCACGTTCAGGTACACCAATCAGATGTAGGTTTGGTCTTTTCACATAGTCCCATATTTCTTGGAGGCTTTGTTCGTTTCTTTTTATTCTTTCTTCTCTAAACTTCCCTTCTTGCTTCATTTCATTCATTTCATCTTCCATCATTGATACCCTTTCTTCCAGTTGATCACATTGGCTACCGAGGCTTCTGCAATCTTCACGTAATTCTCGAAACTTGGCTTTCAGCTCCATCAGCTCCTTTAAGCCCTTCTCTGCATTGGTTATCTTAGTTATACATTCATCTATTTTTTTTTCAAAGTTTTTAACTTCTTTGCCATTAGTTTGAATTTCCTCCTGTAGCTTGGAGTAGTTTGATCGTCTGAAGCCTTCTTCTCTCAGCTCATCAAAGTCATTCTCCATCCAGCTGTGTTCCATTGCTGGTCAGGAGCTGTGTTCCTCTGGAGGAGGAGAGGTGCTCTGCTTTTTAGAGTTTCCAGTTTTTCTGCTCTGTTTTCTCCCCATCTTTGTAGGTTTTTCTACTTTTGGTCCTTGATGATGGTGATGTACAGATGGGTTTTTGGTGTGGGTGTCCTTTCTGTTTGTTAGTTTTCTTTCTACCAGACAGGACCCTCAGCTGCAGGTCTGTTGAAGTTTGCTAGAGGTCCACTCCAGACCCTGTTTGGCTGGGTGTCAGCAGTGGTGGCTGCAGAACAGCGGATTTTTGTGAGACCGCAAATTCAGCTGTCTGATCGTTCCTTTGGAAGTTTTGTCTCAGAGGAGTACCTGGCCGACTGAGGTGTCAGTCTGTCCCTACTGGGGGGTGCCTCCCAGTTAGGCTGCTCGGGGGTCAGGGACCCACTTTAGGAGGCAGTCTGCCTGTTCTCAGATCTCCAGCTGCATTCTGGGAGAACCACTACTCTCTTCAAAGCTGTCAGACAGGGACATTTAAGTCTGCAGAGGTTCCTGCTGTCTTTTTGTTTGTCTGTGCCCTGCCCCCAGAGATGAAGCCTACAGAGGCAGGCAGGCCTCCTTGAGCTGTGGTGGGCTCCACCCAGTTCGAGCTTCCTGGCTGCTTTGTTTACCTAAGCAAGCCTGGGTAATGGCGGGCGCCCCTCCCCCAGCCTTGCTGCCGCCTTGCAGTTTGAGCTCAGACTGCTGTGCTAGTAATCAGCGAGACTCTGTGGGCATAGGACCCTCCGAGCCAGGTGTGGGACACAATCTCCTAGTGTGCCATTTTCCAAGCCTGTTGGAAAAGTGCAGTATTAGGGTGGGAGGGACCCGATTTTCCAGGTGCCGTCTGTTACTCCTTTCTTTGACTAGGAAAGGGAACTCCCTGACCCCTTGCACTTCCCGAGTGAGGCAATGCCTCGCCCTGCTTCGGCTCGTGCACGGTGCACTGCACCGACTGTCCTGCACCCACTGTTTGGCACTCCCTAGTGAGATGAACCCGGTACCTCAGATGGAAATGCAGAAATCACCTGTCTTCTGCATCGCTCACAATGGGAGCTGTAGACCAGAGCTGTTCCTATTCGGCCATCTTGGCTCCACCCCCCACCTCTTTTGGTTTTCTTTAATGTATACGTAAGCCCAATCTTAACTAATATACTTGCCTTCAGTCATGACATAGCAGAGATGAGATTTTTTTCCCTATTAGTTTTTAACCCACGTAAAGAAACTCCATAATGACTTTGGTGTTGTGATCTGTTCTCCTGTGCTCACATAGGAGGGTCTGATAAATTTTCCTAGGCACAAATATTTTTCCTTTAAGGTTCAGTCCCTTACAGCCAGTTTCAGTAACATCTGACACTAAATACAATCTCTTTCCACTTCCCCAACTGTTCCCTAAATTCTATGGCCTTTACCATCTAAGCCACATCATTTAAGATTTATTTTAAAACACTTTATATTATTCCCCTACTACTCCCTTATGTATATCTTAGCTTAAATTAATCATAATGCTACTTATCAAGGCATATGTGGAAGTTAAATTAGACAATATGGTGACTGGCACAGAGTAAGCACTTATTAAATGTTACCATTTTTTCTGTCTCTGTCACCCCTTCTCTTCTATTTTCTGTTGAGTCCAAAACTTCAGAAAATAAAGTAATCCCCTGAAAGGTATCTTCATGTGTCTGTTCCTCTTTCCTTGACAATTAAGACTAAAGACATAACTCCTCTTAGCAAGTACTGAAAGTAAAGCAGTTGTTAGTAAATGTTGATCTCCTTGTTGGCTTATCAAAGAAGTACACTGCAGGAGGCCTGGGGAGGCTCCTGTAGGAACTTGCTGAAATTTTCTGAAGAGGTTCAGGCATTAGATTTCTATTACTGAACCCTAAGAAGCACAAATCATATCTTATTCAAAGACTTAGGAAGCCAATAGTTCATTATAAACATGGCTCCAGAGAGCTGAGCTTTCAGAAGAAAGAGAATCTATCTCGTCTTTTCTGTTGCCTGAAGCCTACCACATGACTAGTAGAATCTTGGAAGGATGGCCCAATAACACCCTACTACTAAAGGGCCTGCTTGGCAGGGGTAATGTACAGTTCCATTATCAACAAAGGGGAATTTAAGGGCCATGTAGAGGTATTTATATGAAACAGCACCAGAGAATGATCAGCAAGGATATGAATGTCAGGAGAGAATAGGAAACAACAAAATCAGGGAATTCAAACATCCTTCTCTACTCAATGTGTTCATCTAGAGGATAACAGAAAACACCATCTAGCTGATAGTGATGTGTTATAACTACTGGTAGGTTATTGAGAGTATTAATGTGTGGCATCACTCCTACTTCTACTTCTTGGTTCCTGGATCCATATATTCTTTCTATTTAGAATGCAGTTCATATAAAGGCCTCTTATGTATTGTACATACCACATCCTAAAGGATGATACCCCATTCTTTCAGTGTTGCCTCCAAATTGACTCTTCAGCTGTGCCTTTAGAAAGCTGTTACAGTGCTCCTGAAGCTAGCTTCTTCTGGCTCGAATGGCATATAATACAATCAGCAGATCCAGTAGTGACAAGACCACATCCTTACATCTGGATTGCTGTGTAGTGGGTCCCCTCATGAAGTGCTTTTTTCTATTTCATACCTGTAAAGCAGGCATTACATAAGAACCTTAATAGTGGTACTATGGGTAAGAAAGGCAAACTCATATCTAGAATAGATATCTAAAGAATGAACTGCTGACTCTTCCTGGATGAAAAGAGCTCAATGTGCTTTGGTAAGTGGGAGTCTATGCTGTTGAGAAAATATTCAGTGCCTTGTGGCTACTCCATTCATGTGGTCAACTTTATAGTTCCAGGGTGTGTTGATTCATCCCTAAGTAGCCAGTTGGTCTTCTCTGAGAATAGTGCCATGTTGGTGACTCAGCATTATTCTGTATTTCTCACAGGTTGGCCATTCAGAGGAAGCAGTAGCTAGGTCAGCTTTGGTAAGTGGGAGTCTATGCTGTTGAGAAAATATATAGTGCCTTGTGGCTACTCCATTCATGTGCTCATCATTGTAGTTCCAGGATGTGTGATAATAAAGCCTGGGGATATCAACTAGCTAAATAATTTTTGCCTACTGGGTTATTTAGTGCCTATTCCATGGTAGTTGTTTCCTGGAGGGCATTAACATAGATTTACAAATCTTTTTTCTAAGATAGATTTACTAAAACAAACATTACCAAGAAGTACTACAATGCTACATCCTCTGATGAAGCTGTGGTATTATTCAATAGCATCTGCTGTTGCTCATGGACCACAGTCAGAAATTGCCAATGTTGGAAACAGCAACCACTAGGGTTAGGGCTACAAGTCAAAAAGCTATTCTTTGATGGTCTTGCTCATGGCCACTTCTGAAGCCTGGTGATGTCTAGAATATTTGTGAATAAAGATTTCCTCAAAAAGATGGGGAATGCTATTGAATAAGACCATAGTGTCATCAGCAGGTGTGGTATTGTAGTACCTCCTGGTAATAAGTTGTTCTTGTAAACCTATCTTAAAGAAAATATTTTTAAATCTATATTAATGCCCTCCAGGAAGCATCTACCATAGAAGAGGCACTAAATAGTGCAGTAGGCAAAAACGACAAGATGAGACATCAATATGTCTCAGTAAAACATTCTGAGTATGCCTACTCCCATTTATCCAACCACATGTGCCTTTACCCCAGACCTCTTTGTTTCTAATCTTTCCCCTTTCAGGCTCCTGATGAATTGGCCTGGCCATTGGTCACTGCCCAGGAATCTATGTACATTCTTACCTCAGGCTATGTTTTATTTCATACAAAGTAGATATAGCCAGGCATACCACTTACAGTCCCTGGCTGATAGGATGATTTTTTTTCTCTCATTTTTTTGTTAAGCACCCTGCATATGGCTATAATGCAGGTACCATATATTTTTTGCTTTCAGCAACATACTGAACTGACCTATCCATAAACCAAGCCCAGGCCTATTGCTCCTCCTTCACCTGGTCATATAGGATAAGATCATAAGGCAATAGGTGAAAGCTAGATTAGGGGAGCTGATGCAACTGTGTTGGATTAAACAGAACTTCAAGTTACCTGCTTAGGCAGTTACTTATGACCTCTGATCCACTTTAACTCAATCCCAGATATACCATTTCCATAAGGCAGTTACTTATGACCTCTGATCTGCTTTAACTCAATCCCAGATATCCAATCGCAGAGAAGCTGGTGCTGGGCCTGTCCAATTTTACGACTATGTTCCCGAGGCCTTATTAATCTTCTCTAACAATGATACCCTATTAGACTCAGCAGCTGCACTTGGGAAAACTATTTTATTGAGTTTGTCGTAGTTTTTAATTTTATGGATTCATCTAGTTTATTCAAGGGCCAAATTGGAGAATAAAATAGCAATATGGTAGAGACCACCACCCTGCATCCTTTTAAAAAGAGGTCATCAAAATACAACCTGCAAGTCAAATCCAACAAGCTGCCTGATTTTATAAATAAAGCGTTATTGGAACACAGCTATTTCCATTCATTTACATATTGTCTATAGGAACTTTCAAAATACAGTGGCAGAGTTGAATAGCTGTGACAGAGATAGCATGGCCACAGGCCTAAAATATTTACTATCTGGTCCTTTACAGAAAAAGTTTTGTGACTTAGGACTGCTTTAGAAATTTAGCGGTGTCACTAACCTAAACCATTCCCTCAACAAGGCAGGATATGATTTTATTTTTTATTTAAACTGGCTTTGGAAATGGTCCCATTGAAGAGCTTCACTTGGTCTTCCTTCCTCACTATAGTTCTTACCCCTTGGGCCAAGGACTTAATGTAAAGGTTACTTCAATAGCCAAGTATATTGATCTCAATTATACACTTGAGGACTGGGTAAATGGCCACTGGGTTGTTCATGGACCCAGCAGATACACTGTGAGCCAGACTCCATTTATTATTGGGCCCCAGAAACTTCTGCTCTAACAGAGGCTCCATGATGATATTTCGGGTCGTTGAATATAATATCAATTTTGATGCTTTGTCAATAGTACTTGAACTGTCTGATTATTCCGCTTTCCTCAGTATATAGTCACCCAAATACATGGTCATAAGTCCCTTTAGAAGAGGACTAGGGGAATCATTAACAAATGTATCTGCTATAGTATTACAGGGTCCTCCCTCCAAGAAACATGGCCACCTCTTCTATTAATGGTTTTCAGAAAATTGACTCAGGTCCAGGAACTGAGAAAAAATAGTGACTTTTGAGGGAAAGCAACCATTCTCCATTCTTGCCTCTTTCTTATTGTGGGTTTAATCAGCACCCTTATTTGCATCCATCTGGTTTGTCGATAGGGACATTGCACTCTATTAGATATCTCCACAAGTCCCTGAAAGTCAAGCCCCCTTTGACGGTCCTCAGACCTTGCCTACAATTAAAATAACTATGGCCTTCTGGCTCCTGGTTGTTAAACACCTCCAGCTGGTCTATATTACTTCAGAGCATCATTATCATAAATAGTATTGAGTCCAGCTCTTTCACTACCTCTCCTATCACCTGTGGTCTGCAAAGGTGATCAATAATTAAACTCTGAGTGATACTGGCACTCCATGGCCATCAGGAATACACAGTGTATGGGACCGTCTTGGTCTACAATCTCTGTGGCCTGTGTAGTGATCATGAATACACTTTATATTCCTGATAGCCTTGGAGTATAGTATGTTCTGTGTGCCCTCTTGTGGAACATAATCCTCTGGTGGGTCTTCTGGTGTCACATAATGTGTCCCATCCAACAGGCCTATTTTCCTCAGCCTTGTTATTCTTGCTTTATCGTGTGTCAGGGCACTCAGGCATTTCACTCAGCATGAGATATCACTTTCTTCAGGCTTTTAAGAGCTACCCTAGCAGTACTTGGTGTGATTGCCTAGGTGTGAAAATCCTGTATCACAAGAAAGTACACCCAAGTAAATTAATTCTTGCATATCCAGTCTTACTTTCTAGCCTGTTTAATCAATCACCCTCAAAACCCAATCTCCTGGCTCCTGGCAGATAGGCTAATTAATTGTTATAGCACCTTTAGTATATAACCTCTTTGCTTCCTTATCAAACATCCAATTCTAGCTAGGTGCCCTTTTGAAGAGCTACTCTAGTAGCTCCTTAGAAGTTTAATGATGGACCACCTTTGCAGGCCACAGATGATGATAGGAGAGGTAGTCAAAGAGTTGGACTCAGTATTATTTGTAGTAGTAGTATTTTAATTGTTAAATAGCTAACCATTTAAACCTAGTTATAGCCTGGTAGCGGGACAAGAGATGAGAGTAGCAATAGTTTTAGCCTGGTGGCTGGACAAGAGGTGAGAGAGTAGCTCCTCAAAGGGGCACCTGTTGCCTTGCAGAGAAACAGCCTCTGCAATATATTCCAGCACCAAGGTAGTGCTAGTTCTTACAAGAGATGGGTGGACTAACTCCCAAAGCTGTGCATGTTCAGAGGGATCTGCAGAGCCCAAAACTCTAAGACATCCATCCAAATGTCCCTGTCCCATATTTAGGATATTGAGTTTTCTCATGAGGTCTCTGATCTTAGTGTAATAGACCTACTTTGCATGGGCATTTAAACATTTTTAAACCTGTGCCTTTCTAACAAGTCCTGAATCTGCTTCTCCTCTGAATCCACTCTTATACTGCAGGAGAATGGACCTCTTTGTAAACTACCAAAGTGTCTCACTGGATCTCACACTTCTCCCTTAATTGCTTTTTGATAGACCTCAGTTTCTCATTATTCTTCTGAAGGGCATCAACAGAATTTCGCAATAATTAGCTAACTCCACAGTCCTTGTAGACATGTTTTTCTCCTATCTTTAAAATTCTGAATCATTGTACCTACAAGACAATCCTCTCCACTTGCACATTTTCTCAGTTTTATCATTGATGAAATCCTCATTTGGGTTGCCATCTTGTGCCAGGAAATATCTGTGTCCCACATAAAACCCAGGATGATATCATTACTCTGACTGAACCATTTCCAAAACCCATTCTCACTACCTGTTGGGAGAAATGCCTGTGAAAGACTAAGGGAAAGGAAGCAGGGATGGCCTTCAGACCACAAAGCACCATATCTGAAAATGGTTGGAGGAAGAAAGAAGAACTGAATGTGAAGAAACTCAGACTGCAACATGGTTCTAAGAGAGTTATGTCAAATCAATAGAAAGTCCTGTAGCCAAAGTTGGCCATTAGAAGAGTCCTCGCAAGCAGACTCCTAGTACTCCTACCATGCCTAGTCATTGGCTGGAAGCAGCCTACAGGATGTATGGTCTCAGGATGAATGTGGTAGTGGATCCAGGGGAGCAGAATTCTGGCTATCAGTCAACTATGCTCCCCACAGTCATGAAAATATATCTGAGTGACACATTTTTATGGTCACCACATCTGTGCAGCACTTAGAACTCTGAGATGTTCTGACATGATTCACAACATCAAGGAGCTAAGAGTGTAGTAGAGAAAATGAACCTAAATAGAAAACAAGTGACAAACTTAAATTTATGGTTGAGAGAGTTTGCTGGGTCATATTAAGATTTTTTTTTTTTTTTTTTTTTTTTTTTTGAGACAGAGTCTTGCACTGTTGCCCAGGCTGGAGTGCAGTGGCGCAATCGCGGCTCACTGCAAGCTCCGCCTCCCGGGTTCACGCCATTCTCCTGCCTCAGCATCTCCGAGTAGCTGGGACTACAGGCGCCCGCCACCACACCCGGCTAATTTTTTGTATTTTTTTAGTAGAGACAGGGTTTCACCGTGGTCTCGATCTCCTGACCTCATGATCCGCCCGCCTCGGCCTCCCAAAGTGCTGGGATTACAAGCATGAGCCACCGCGCCCGGCCCATATTAAGATTTAATATTCCAGAGGGAGTCTGGGAATATGGTGACATAAAAATATGGAAACTCTTTTATTCTCTCTAATTTCCTTGCTATGTTGACCCAATTATTATGGGAAGGGGGAATCTTTCTCACGACTACCTCTGAAAAATAGAGGGATTTCACATGTATACCTAAGGTTTTGGAATTCTACCAAGATTTTACAAGTGAAAAGGAATGAAAACTAGTTAACAAGACCAGTATTATCCAGAGGAATAATAATATGTCAACGGATTCCCTCTGGTCCACGTGGAAAAATTTTGTCTTAGAAGCTCATCTGTCCTCCTATGAGAAGATTCTGTATTTGGAAGCTCATCTGCCTTTTTACATGGTCTGGGGAAACCCTTAGCTGCCCACAGAATCACTCAGACAGATCATCTTTAGCTCTCCCTACACAAAGGAGATACTCCTATTTCCTTCATTTTGCTAGTAAAACCATTCAATCAGGCTGCATGCACACAGGCTGTCTGGCTTCTGCCACTGGTCCACATAAACACAGAATTGCCTTGTCATAGTAAGAAAAAACACTCACCATTACATCCTCTATAGGTGAGCAAACAGGCAGCACTTCCCTTTCTAGGCCACTAATATTTGCTCGTCATTGGCCACACTAGAACAATCTTAAGAAGACAACAAGTTATTGCTCACCAAAAAAGAAGATAAAAATCCCAGGCTGGACACGGTGGCTCACGCCTGTAATCCCAGCACATTGGGAGGCCTAGGCGGGCTGATCATGAGATCAAGAGATAGAGACCATCCTAGCCAACATAGTAAAATCCCGTCTCTACTAAAAATACAAAAATTAGCTGGGCATGGTGGCACATGCCTGTAGTCTCAGCTACTTGGGAGGCTGAGGCAGGAGAATTGCTTGAACCCAGGAGGCAGAGGTTGCAGTGAGCTGAGATTGCACCACTGCACTCCAGTCTGGTGACAGAGCAAGACTCTGTCTCAAAAAATAAATAAGTAAATAAAAATAAAAATAAAAAAATTAAAAATCCAGAAATAAAATACCAAAAACAGATCTACACTAGCCCAGAGAGAAAATACATTAGCCAACACCATTGATAAACCTAGATCAATGACTCTCAAGGTACAGACTCTGGGCCATCAGTATCAGATACACCTTGAAACTTATTTTATGTTCATATATGATTTTTAAATTGATATCCACATCCTTCATTAGCCTGCAAAAGCCAACAAAGCAGGAATTATGTCTATTTAACAATTTAGCACAGACTGACATATTGGAGGGGCTCAATGAAGATTTGTTAAAATATGAATACTAGAATAACAACAGCAAAACTTTCCAGAAAGACTCAAATTAGATATATAACAGTCAATGATATAATACACAAAAGAAATAATAAGAGATAAGTAGAGAAATGATAAACTAATCATTAAATGTGTGTGCCTGTAAGTAATCCCAACTATTTGGGAAGCTGAGGTTGGAGGATTACTTGAACCCAGAAGTTTGAGGCTGCAGAGAGCTATGATGGCACCACTGTATTCCAGCCTGGGGGACAGAGTGAGACTGTCTCAAAAAATTAAATAAACAAATAAATAAAGCAGATAAAATGTTGCCTTTTATAAACAGTTATTTCTTCATGATCACACTATAAATTAAAATCAGACATAAATATTACATTAAATACATGTATATTTAAGTATTTCATAGCATAGGTAAATTAAAAATTATATAGTAGTATATATTACAAAATACATTATATAATATAGTTACATATAAATAATTTATGACATATATTATTGTAATATATACTAATATATGTAAATATTACATAGTATTTTATATATATTTAATAAAATTATAAAAATAAATTTCTTTTTCATAATATTTTAAGTCAATTTATTCAAAATATTATTTCAACATACTATCAATAATTTAAAATTATTTTTGAGACATTTACATTCTTTTCTTAAAATCTAGTGTGCATTTTTTAAAATTATACTTTAAGATCTGGGATAGCTGGGATAGTATAACATTATACTTTAAGATTTGGGTTTGTTACATAGGTATACAGGTGCCATGGTGGTTTGCTGCAGCTATCAAACCATCATCTACATTAGGTATTTCTCCTAATGCTATCCCTCAACTAGCCCCCCAACCTTGAGAGGCCCCAGTGTGTGATGTTCCCCTCCCTGTGTCCATGTGTTCTCACTATTCAACTCCCACTTAAAAGTGAGAACATGCAGTGTTTGCTTTTCTGTTACTGTGTTAGTTTGCTGAGAATGATGGTTTCCAGCTTCATCCATGTCCCTGCAAAGGAAATGAACCCATCCTTTTTATGGCTGCATAGTATTCCATGGTCTATATATGCCACATTTTCTTTATCCAGTCTATCATGGATGGGCATTTGGGTTGATTCCAAGTCTTTGCTATCGTGAACAGTGCCGCAATAAACATGTGTGCATGTGTCTTTATGGTAGAATGATTTATAATCCTTTGGGTATATACCCAGTAATGGGACTGCTGGGTCAAATGGTATTTCTGGTTCTAGATCCTTGAGGAATTGCCACACTGTCTTCCACAACGGTTGAACTAATTTACACTCCCACCAACAGTGTAAAAGTGGTCCTACTTCTCCACATCCTCTCTAGCATCTGTTGTTTCCTGACTTTTTAATGATTGCCATTCTAACTGGCATGAGATGGCAAATTTCTATCTCCACGTGGTTCTAGTAAGATAAATTTCTATGTCCATGTGGTTCTAGTAAGTTAAGGCAGTCCAATGTTCCTACTGCAAAAAAATGAGAAGAGACTATTTAAATTACATAGACAATACCATTGAGGCATCAGAGAGATGCAAAAGTAGAGAGAATTTGATGGTCTAAAATTCCAAAGAGGCAACTTTCTCAGGTGAACTGATGATTGCCAATCTTTTTTCTTTCTTTGAGGGTATCTTATGATTCTGGATTCAGGCTAAAGATCAGGCTTAGCCCAAGAAGAAGACCCCTGAAAGAAAATCAGCAAAGCTTTGAGCAGTAATCAAGGGCTTGAACGACAAAATGGAAATCTGAAAGGCCTCAAACACAAAGCTCATTTTCCCTACGTGGCATTTGCTCAGTTCTAGAGCTGCATATGCCTCTTTTAATTCATACTTCATATCATACACAAAAGTTAATTCCAGACAGACTTCAGATATAAATGTGAAAGATAAAATGAGAGGTCTTTTAGAGAAAAACAAGGGCAAGCATTCTCATGAGCTTAGAGTAAACATATATTTTTTAAACCGGACCTAAAAAGAGCTAACTGTCAAGGTAAAATAACTCGTTAATTGTAATATATTAGAATTAAGGAAATATATATGTCAAACGACACCATTTAAAGAATAAAAAACAAGCCACAATGTAGAATAAAATATTTTCAATTCATGCAAATGACTTGCATCTATAATACGTAAAGAACTCTCCAAATCCATAAGAAAATGGCAGACTACTTAATTTTTAAAAATCAGCAAAGATTTGAACAGATACTTCAAAGAAAAGGGTATCAAAATGACCCATATACTACATAAAAGCTGCTAAATTGTTTTCAATCATTAGGAAAATGCTACATAAAACCACAGTGGGAAACTTCTTCATACCCATTAGAAATTCTGAAATAAAAATGAGGAAACAAGTCAAGAGTTGGAGGAAGGCAGAGAACTCTCATACTGGTAGAGGAAGTATAAATTGGTACAACTACTTAGAAAAACCATTTGGCTATTTAAACTAAACAAATGTATATTCCATGACCCAGCAATTTTGAAGTATCTATGCAACAGATATGCTTAAATATATATGTTTACCAAAATATATGTTAATTGCAGCACTATTTGCAGCAACTAAAAATTAGATACCTCCAAAATGATAAAATGGAAACTTGTAAGGCCTCAAACATGAAGCTCATTTTCCCCACAGGACATTTGCTGAGTTCTAGGGCTGCACTCTAGGGCTGTATCTCTGTTAATTCAGACCTCTTATCATACACGAAAATTAATTACAGATAGATTATAAATGTAAATATGGAAGGAAAACCAGAGAGTAGAATGGATAAACTGTTATAACAAAATATAACAGAGTGGCTTAAACAACAAACTCTAATTTCTGACAGTTCTGGGCACTGGGAAGTCCAAGATGAAGGTGCCAGCAGATCTGGTGTTTGCTGACTGACCACTTCCTGATTTGCAACTGAGCATCTTTTTGCTGTGTTCTTACATGGTATATTGCTGAGAGAAAGAAGCAAGCTCTCTTGTGTCTCTTCTTATACAGGCACTAATCTCATTCATGAAGGCACCACTTTCATGCCCAAATTACCTCTGAAAGACCCCACCTCCAAATATCCTCACATTAGGGATTAGGCTTCAACATACGAACTTTGGAGAAACATAAGCATTCAGTCCATAGTAGTGAAATAGTCACACAATGGATATATGGAAATGAGAATGAACAAACATCTACTACATTAAATAATGAATATCAAAAATATAATTTTGAGTAAAAGAAGCTAGACATAAAAATGTACATACTGTATGATTACATTTATATGAATTCAGGAAATAGAAAAATAGGTAATAAAAATCTACGCTGTTACAAATCAGGACAGTGGTTACTGACTTGAAAGGCTTGCAAGAATGGTGTGGAGGAGTCTTCAGGATGCTAGTGATGTTTTATTTGATTTATTGATCTGCATGATCCAATGAGTAAATCAAACAGATGCAGCAGTTAATACTGCGTGTCAACTTGATTGGATTGAAAGATGAAAAATATTGATCCTGGGTGTGTCTGTGAAGGTATTGCCAAAGGAGATTAACATTTGAGTCAGTGGGCTGGGAAAGGCAGTCCCACCAGTAATCTGGGTAGGCACCATCTAACCAGCAGCTAGAATATAAATCAGACAGAAAAACGTGAAAAGACTAGACTGGCCTAGCCTCCCAGCCTACATCTTTCTCCCATGCTGGATGCTTCCTGCCCTTGAACACTGGACTCCAAGTTCTTCAGTGTTGGGACTTGGACTAGCTCTCCTTGTTCCTTAGCTTGCAGACAGCCTATTGTGGGACGTTGTCATTGTGTGAGTTAATACTTAATAAACTCTCCTTTAAATATATATGTCCTATTAGTTCTGTTCCTTTAAAGAACCCTGACTAATACAGCAGATAAGCTACATATTTCTTTTATTCTTTTATTATTATCATTATTATTATTTTTGAGATGGAGTCTTGTTCTGTCACCCAGGCTGGAGTGCAGTGGCATGATTTCGGCTCTCTGCAACCTCCACCTCCCAGGTTCAAGCAGTTCTCCTGCCTCAGCCTCCTGAGTAGGTGGGATTACAGGAGCCTGCCACCATGCCCGGCTAATTTTTTTGTATTTTTAGTAGAGACGGGGTTTCACCATGTGGGCCAGGCTGGTTTTGAACTCCTGACCTCAGGCGATCTGCATGCCTTGGCCTCCCAAAGTGATAGGATTACAGGCATGAACCACCATGCCCAGCCAGCTGCATACTTCTGAAATATTCCCTTTTTTATATGTTGAAGTATGTTATATTTAAATTAAAAAATTAAAAAGTAGCAGCTCATTATGAATATTTATATGTTACACAGACTGAAAAAATCTTTCTAAACCTAATGGCAACAAATTAAAAAATAAAAAATAAATTATCTGTAGATTTGACTATATAAAAGCTTGAGGAACCAATATATAAAAACAACCACAATTTTAGTTGCCATAGAATGCAAAGAAAAATGGTTAACACCAGTAATACATAATGATATAAATGGGCATAAAACACTTAGAGAAGAAAGAAATAATGGCCAATAAGCACATGAAAAAAGTGAAGGACCTCTTCAAGGAGAACGACAAACCACTGCTCAATGAAATAAAAGAGGATACAAACAAATGGAAGAACACTCCATGCTCATGGGTTGGAAGAATCAATATCGTGAAAATGGCCATATTGCCCAAGGTAATTTATAGATTCAATGCCATCCCCATCAAGCTACCAATGACTTTCTTCACAGAAGTGGAAAAACTTTAAAGTTCATATGGAACCAAAAAAGATTCCGCATCGCCAAGTCAATCCTAAGCCAAAAGAACAAAGCTGGAGGCATCATGCTACCTGACTTCAAACTATACTACAAGGCTACAGTAACCAAAACAGCATGGTACTGGTACCAAAACAGAGACATAGATCAATGGAACAGAACAGAGCCCTCAGAAATAATGCCACATATCTACAACTATCTGATCTTTGACAAACCTGACAAAAACAAGAAATGGGGAAAGGATCCCCTATTTAATAAATGGTGCCGGGAAAACTGGCTAGCCATATGTAGAAAGCTGAAACTGGATCCCTTCCTTACACCTTATACAAAAATTAATTCAAGATGGATTAAAGACTTACATGTTAGATTTAAAACCATAAAAACCTTAGAAGAAAACCTAGGCAATACCATTCAGGACATAGGCATGGGCAAGGACTTCATGTCTAAAACATCAAAAGCAATGGCAACAAAAGCCAAAATTGACAAATAGGATCTAATTAAACTAAAGAGCTTCTGCACAGCAAAAGAAACTACCATCAGAGTGAACAGGCAACCTACAAAATGGGAGAAAATTTTCGCAACCTACTCATCTGACAAAGGGCTAATATCCAGAATCTACAATGGACTCAAACAAATTTACAAGAAAAAAACAAACAACCCCATCAAAAAGTGGGCAAAGGACAGGAACAGACACTTCTCAAAAGAAGACATTTATGCAGCCAGAAAACACATGCAAAAATGCTCATCATCCACTGGCCATCAGAGAAATGCAAATCAAAACCACAATGAGATACCATCTCACACCAGTTAGAATGACCATCATTAAAAAGTCAGGAAACAACAGGTGCTGGAGAGGATGTGGAGAAATAGGAACACTTACACCGTTGTTGGGACTGTAAACTAGTTCAACCATTGTGGAAGTCAGTGTGGCGATTCCTCAGGGATCTAGAACTAGAAATACCATTTGACCCAGCCATCCAATTACTGGGTATATACCCAAAGGACTATAAATCATGCTGTTATAAAGACACATGTACACATATGTTTATTGTGGCACTATTCACAATAGCAAAGACTTGGAACCAACCCCAATGTCTAACAATGATAGATTGGATTAAGAAAATGTGGCACATATACACCATGGAATACTATGCAGCCATAAAAAATGATGAGTTCATCTCCTTTGTAGGGACATGGATGAAACTGGAAACCATCATTCTCAGTAAACTATCGCAAGGACAAAAAACCAAACACCGCATGTTCTCACTCATAGGTGGGAATTGAACAATGAGAACACATGGACACAGGAAGGGGAACATCACACTCTGGGGACTGTTGTGGGGTGGGAGTAGGGGGGAGGGACAGCATTAGGAGATATACCTAATGCTAAATGAGGAGTTAATGGGTGCAGCACACCAACATGGCACATGGATACATATGTAACAAACCTGCACATTGTGCACATGTACCCTAAAACTTAAAGTATAATAATAATAAAAATAAAATAAATAAAAAATAAAAAAGCTGACAAAAAAATATATATTTCTAAACTAATAATCAAAGATACTCAAAGTAAAACAATAGGATGAAATTTTTCAAGTATCCAAATTAGCATTTCTTCTAATGATAATAATAAGGTAAGACAGGCACTTTTATGCGCTGTTGGTCTTAGTTTAAATTGGTTATTGAACCAAAAACCACTTTAAAAAGCAGAGTATGGACTCAGGATTCCCTGAACGCTATCTATGATCCCAACATCCCAACAGCCCATCAGCCCATTTTCTTGTAATCTACTCCTTATTTCTTAGTTACTCTTTTACCTCAGTGATGCTGATACTGAATTTGTCCTTTGTTTAGAAATAAACACTAAAATAATATATATTTAATAATATGTAGCCAAATTTAGAAGAATATGCTCCAATCTGTTGATAGTGGTTCTGAGACATAAAAGTATAAGAGAAGCTCACATTCTATATCATATTTCTGTAATGAAAAGTTATGCATAATTTTCTATTACTTTTGCAATAAAAATAGTAATATATTTAGTCTAATCTTCATTCATTTCCTAATCCATTCAAGAAGTACCGATATAGTTTCGCTGTGTCCTCACCCAAGTCTCTTCTTGAATTGTAGCTCTCATAATCCCCACGTGTCATGGGATGGATCTGGTGAGAGGTAATTGAATCATGGGTTCCAGTTTTCCCTTGCTGTTCTCCTGATAGAGAATAAGTCTTACAAGATCTGATGGTTTCACAAAGGGCACTTCCTTTGCACATGCTTTCTTGCCTGCTGCCATGTAAGACATGCCTTTGCTCCTCCTTTGCCTTCTGCTGTGATTGTGAGGCCTTCCCAGCCATGTGGAACTGTGAGTCCACTAAACCTCTATTTTTTGGAAATTACCCAGTCTTAGGTATTTTCTTCATAGCAGTATGAAAATTGACCAATACACGTACTCGCCAAGAAGATACTACTAACACGCCAATCCCTGTGCAGGGCAGGACAAGGTAGGTGGTTAGGGACCAAAGTGAAGGACACTTGAGGTCTAGCCAAGACCTGGAGTGTAAGGTCGAGTAAGGTCTATGACTCTTGTTAAGTTTGTGACCAACACAAAGTGCCCTAATAGACACAGTAAGGATCCCAATACAAACCCAGTCATGCAGGATCATCAGGGGGTAGCATCAGTGTGCATCTATTCATCTAGGATTCAGAATGGAACCACATCCCTGTGAAGATATCTCGGCACCTAGAAATCTGCCAGAATAAAATCTGGAAACTAAAAACCTCCAGGCATAAGACTGATAACATAGATCTAGTCACAGTGAAGCAGTCATGCTAATCCATTCTAACAGACACCCTGCTATCAAAATTGGAAGACAGTATAAATTGGAAAGGTAGGACAGTAATTTAGAAAATAATAATGATACTAAACACTTATTATGTGTGTGGCACTATTATATGTACTTGATATATATTAAATCCTCATAACAACCTGATAAGGGAAATAGAAAGTGAGCTTCTCTCACGCTTTTATGTCTCAGAACAACTATCAACAGTCTGGAGCATATTCTTCTTATTCTACTTACAAATAAGGAACACAGAATTTAAGGTTTTGCCCAAGGCCATATAGCTAATAAGTGGTAGAGCCTGGATCCAAATCAAGGAATCCTTATTCTTGCTACAGGAAGTCCTATTTATTCATTTATTCAACAGACAGTATTGGGAGTCTACCAAATCCCAGGCATTTGGATAGGTGTTTTGCATGCAAACAAAAATAAGAAAGCCTCTGCCTTCACACTGTAGTAGAATAAGAGAACAGGGGAGCAAATATGTAAAACATATGGTAAATGCTAAAACAGAGGAACTGGCCAAATACTGCTTAGTAATATGAGCAATTTTGCTGGGTGAAATCAAGAAAGTTTTTAACAATATAATTTGAATTGGGCTTTAAAAAATAAACAGAATGAAGGCACCCAAAAAGGGTGGGAAAGGGTATTTCAGATAGTAAGTTAAATATGAGCAAAGATATGGAAGTACTTACGTATGAAACACAGTATGAAAAGATGTCAGTTTTATATGACTGAAGAATGAAGTCCATGAGGGAAATTGGCAGAAGAAGGAAGGAGACAGGAGGCCAATATTTCTCCTGCAACATCAGTGGGGCCATCCTCACTGAAACCACTACCCCAAGGAGCTGTATCTTCCCAAGGTTTCTCAGAAGTACACATAAAAATTTAGTCATTTGTTTCAACCTCCAACAAAGTTACATTTTTAGCAAAAGAGCATAAATGAAGCTTTACTGATTAGACAACTCACTTTCAGATAGCTTTTATTAAGATTCAGGTGTTATACTTGTAATAGAACATTGTTGCCAAGGTGATGGGGATTTAAACAATGAAATAAATATAACTGCAATAAACATGTTTTGAGAAGACAGCACCAACTGTAATTTCCCTCTGTAAAAGGAATTCAGGGCCTTTGAAACAGCTGAATCTCTTTAAGGTAAGCAAGTGCTCTCACACCACAGCATAGAGAGTGTGAGATCTTCAGATCTTTTTCCCTCAGAGTGTTGCTTATCTTGAGAGCACTACTTAGCAGTTTAGTATGCAGATCTTGCTGGCTGCACTTCCTGTCCTGCTTACTATAACATCCTTTTTTATGTAGCAGAAACTTAAAACAATTGACATTCTAAAGATGGAAAAGCCGTCTGTGCTAGCAAAGGATAATACAATATCATGTTCTACCATGCGGTCTCTTTCCATGAATTTACTCCAGGGATTTGCCTAGACCCCAAAGGAGATCTCCATAAAAGGCCTTGGAGAGATGCATTTTTATACTGGGAAAGGAAATGAGAACATTTACTTATACTTTATACATGACTTCTGTTTTGAAAGGAAGATGTGTAATCTGGTGCATAATCTTTGCGTATAATCTAGTGCATAATACCAGAACTGCCTTGTATTTGTACAGTGATTTAGACTTTACCAAGCTCTTTTACATGCACTGTTTGTGTGAGAATTAAATTGTATAGCATGACATACAGCTCTTAAACAATCCTTGAGACGGGACTCAATCGGTGCTTACTACCTGGGTGATGAAATCATTTGTACACCAAACCCCAGTGACATACAATTTCCCCATGTAATAAACCTGCAAATGCACCCCATAAGCCTAAAAGTTGGAAAAAATGACATTACTTTTACTTATTCCATTTTGTGGTTGTTATTGCTGTTGTTATGCAAATAACTTCTTTCTCTTAGTAAAAGAAAACAACTTCAAAGCTGGGTAGTAAAGGAGAATCAAAGTAGGACTACAGAGTGAGATATGTTTAGGTCAAAATAACTGATTAATTAAGAGTTAATATTTTCTCTTTTATTTTTCTCTATTAAAATGTTATTTTCTACAGACCACTGTAATAGCCTTGGATCACCATGAATCCATATAGCTAAATAATTCAGGGGTTTGTACAGTCATTCTCAAGCTTTATCATCACAAAATGAAATAATCTTATCTGTAAATGTGAGGATGCCAAAATTAGAAAGTGAAACCTTATCACATGAGACTGCAACATTTCATCCCATAATGTTTCCCATAGATGCATTTTAAATGATAAAAAAGGCTAGCAAAATTATCTTATCTTTCTTCTTTTATCGTAGAGGCATTTATTATTTAACAGTGGTTATATGGTCAGATGAGCAATGGTTAAATTGAATTTTTGTTCTCCATTTTCTGAAAAACATTTAAAAAGAGTCTCTTTTTTCCTATTTTATAATTTATTTTCTCTTATCTTGCCACTGCCTAATAAGCACATGACATTTAACTTTTTGGTGATATCAAGTATTGCTGTTGCTGATGATGCTATTATTGCTGCTGTACTTATTGTTACCATTTTTGATTACATGCTATGTGCTAGTCTTTTTAAAAGCATAATTTAATTTAACACTAACAAGCACCTTGCACAATGAATATTGCTGTAGCTTGAGAAGTAACTTTTAAGCCACATTGCTATTGTGATGGCATGTTGAAACCAAAACTCTTTATTTCCAAATTTCAGGATTTTACTGTATATTTATATGCTTTCAAATAAATTATTAAATCTCATGTCACATTTACATGCTTTCAGGTAAATAATTAAGAATTTTATGAACAGAAAACTAGAAAGGAGCAATTCGAGTAATATTTTCCTTGTAATATGGTTCTCAAAGATGGTATTAAGCTTATTAGCAATAATATATCAATACTTCTTAAAGGAAAAAAAGGTCTTAAAATTCAAGAGTGAGGAAGACATCTTCCAGTGAAGATAAAACAATGGAGCTGGATTTTTACCTTCCTGCATGAAACAAATTTTTAAAATATTTATAAAACAATGGTTTTAAAGACATTGGAAGGTAGGCAACAAAGGATGATAATCCTAAGAGATTAGAAACAAATCATTTGAGCCCTATGATTGTCCCACCCTATTGTCTGAAGTTTCCAAGGCACAGCACAAGGGAGAAGAAACCCAGGAAGATCCTTGCTGTCTCCTTAAGTTGAGAAGAAGCTGGAAGCTCAAGAGAACTAGGATAGCTAGTTCAAAAGGCAGACTACTTGAGGGGAAAGAACTACAGAAAAAGAACTCTGGAGGTCTGCAGGTTTCTCTTGACTTTTCACCTTTACTGATCAACACATGCATGTGTGGAAACTACCCTCAGAAAGAAGCACCAAAAAGGATTAAAAGGAACAAACCTTGATGCTCACACTAGATGAAAAACAGTCCTCAGCTAAAGCAGAAAAGCTCATAATTCACAGGGTGTTTGACAAAATACTCAAAGTACTCAGAACAGTTTTGCATCAATAAGGGGAAAAGAGCCCAAGATTAAATGCTGCCGATAACATTTAACAGTTTATAAGAAAGATCTGAAAGGATCAACTGTTTGTTTCTGGGAAACTTGACTGCATCTTGGAATGAAGCTCAAAGATACATATATAAATGCAAAAATATTCAGCACTCAATAAAGTGAAATTCACCATGTGTGGCATCTAATAAAAAATTACCATTAAAAATACCACCCACAGTGAGGGAAAAAACAACTGAACGAAATTGACTTAGAAATGATGCAGATGATCAAATTAGTAAATATGAATATTAAACCAGTTAACTCTTCCTCATATGTGCAAGAAGCTAAAAAAAGGTTGTACATGGTAAGAGACTACATGAAAGATATATTTTAAAAATAGATAAATCAGATGGCTAGAGATAAAAATTACAATACCTGAGATAAAAAATACACCAAATGGGACCAAAGGCAGATTATACGCTGTATGGGAATAAAGCCATATTACACCCTGCTATTGGAAAGATTAGTGATCTTAAAAAACACCAAAAGAAGTTACTCAGAGTAATAGGGGGGAAAAAAAGACAATAAAAAAGGAACAGAGTATCAATGAACTATGGGAAAACATCAAGTGGCCTAATACACAGTTAAATAGAGTCCATAAAGGAAATAGAAGAGAGATAGAAGAAATATTTTAAGAAACAATAGCTGAAAATTATACAAATTTGATAAAAATAATAAATTTAAAAGTTTAAGAAGTTCAACAAATTCCAACCACAAAAAAAAAACAGAAAAAAACACCAAAAAATATCATAATTAAATTGCTTAAAAACAATGATTTAAAAATCTTCAGAAGTAACTACAGAAAAAGAGAGGCATTATGCACATGGTAACAAATTTAAGAATGAAAGCAAACTGCTGGTTGAAAACAATGCAAGCCAAAACCAAGTGCAACAGTATCTTTAAAATACTGAAAGAGAACATTTTCAACCTAGAATTCTATACCCAGTAAAAATACGTTACTAAATATCTTTGTAAAAGACTTTACCAAGTATATACGTAATGAAATAATTAAGCATCAACAGATTTGGGCAACAAAAAATGTAAAAAGAAGTTATTCAGGAAGAAAGAAAACTGTAATGTACAAAAGTCTGAATCTAAACAAAAGGATGAAAAGCACTGAAAATGGAAAATTCACAGATAAATATAAAAGACTTTTTCCTTATTGGTTAGATTTCCTTAAAAGATTATCATTATTTAAACAAAAACTCATAACAAAGCATTGCAGAGTCTCTAACACAGAAAGACAGAATATATGACAAAAAGAGCAGAAAGGATGGAGTGAGAGGGGGAAATGGAAGTATATTCTTGTGAGGTTCTTATAATACACAATAAGTGGCATAATATTACTTGAAGACAGACTGTGATAAATTGAAGATGTATACTATAAATCCTAAAGCAACCACTAAAATAATACAACAAAGAATTACAGCTAGTAACAATGGAGACAAGATGGAATCAACAAAAATGCTCAACTTACCAAAAGTCAGTGCAAAAAGAGGCAACATTGAACACAGAATAGAAAAATAATTATAAAAAAATAAAAACATAGATTTTAACCAAAATACATCAATAATCGAATTAAATGCAAACATTCCAAACACTTTAACTAAAAGGAAGAAGTTGTCAAACTGGGTTAAAAAGTAAGATTCAACTAGATGCTATTTATTAGAATCCCATTTAAAATGCAACTACACAGAAAGGTTAAAGTATAAAGACGGGAAAAGATTTACCATTCTAACACTTACTAAAAGAAAGCAGGAATGTCTACATTAATATCAAAGTCAAATTTTAAAGGAAAGCATATCACAAGGTATAAAGATAATCATTTCATAATGATTAAGAAAACATCACAATGATAACAGAGTTTTGAAAATCCTGAAGTGAAACTGGTAAAAGCTTCTAGGAGAAATAGAAAAATCCACAATTATACTCATATATTTAAACACACATCTCTAAATTATTGATGGAACAACTAGATAGAAAATCAGGAAGGACGCAGAAGACTTAACAATACTATCTACCAACTTGACTCAATTGACCTTTACAGAGCATTTGATTCAAAAACAGTAAGGTTCAAATCCTTTTAAAGGGCACATGAAACATTTATCAAGGTAAACTATATACTGGACCATAAAAGAAATTATCAATACAGGATTTACATCAAGGATTCAAATCAAGAAACATGTTCTTTAATTACAATGGAATTAAATGAGAAATCCCTAATAGAAAAATATAAGTAAAATGTCTAAATATTTGGAATTTAGATATTTATACATATATCCAAATGACACATACGGCAATTTTTTTATGAAAAAAATTTATTTATTCATAAATAAAATTAGTGTTTTGAACTAAACAGAAATAAAAAATAGGGAATTTATGTTATTAAAAACTTATAGCACTCAGTACCTACATTAGAAATAAGGCCTCAACTTAATGACCTTAGCTTGCATAATAAGAGGTAGAAAGAGGAGAACGTTACACTCAATGTAAGTAGAAAGGTCACAGATGAATAGATGAAATAGAAAACAGCAAAAGCAATAAGGAAAATTGATTAAACACAATCCTAATTCTTTGCAAAATTATACACAGAATAATCAGCATAGAAAGAGAATACATAAATTATGAATATTGAGTATGAGAGAGATGACAACACTATAGCCTATAATTATCAAAAAAAATTATTATGACAATTTCATGCCAACAAATTTTAGAATTTTTAGGAAATAAACAGATTTTCTGAACAATACAAACTATGAAACTCACAAAAGAAGAAACAGATAACCTGAATAGTTTTATATTCTTAGAAGACTGAATTTGTCATTAAAAATCCCTCTCACAAAGAAAACTCTAGGCCCATATGGCTTCATTAGTGAAGTCTTTCAAATATTTAAGAAAAAAGTTGGTATCAAATTTACAAAATCTCTTTTTAAAAATGGTCTTACCAAAAGATTCTGAGCACAATGTTATCCTAACACCAAAACCAGAGAAAGATATTTGAAAACACACTCATATACCCCAATACCCCTCAGGAACATAGATGCAAAAAAAAAAAAAAAAGAATGTTTATCAAATCAAATCCAATAATATATTAAAAGGATATTTAATAATGGCTAAGTATGGAATGCAAAGTTAGTTTAACATTAGAAAAATAGTTAAGCTAATTCACCATTTTAACAAACTAAAAAAGAAAAGAAACCCATATGATTACCTAAACAGATGCAGAAAAAGCATTTGCCCATATCCAACATTAGTTCCTCATTACAACTCTCAGTAAACTACTAATAGAAGCAAAATTCCTCAGCCATATAAAGGGCATCTTCCAAAAACACATAACTAACATCATATTTTTGACAGAAGACAGAAGGCTTTCCCTCTAATATGAGGATCAAGTCAAGGATATCTGATGTTATTACTTCTATTCAACACTGAACAGTTGGTTCTACTCAGTGAAATAGGCAAAACAAGTAAATAAAATGCATGGAGATTTAAAGAAAAGAATAAAATAAATTAAAAAGTTAAAGTGCCTCTATTTTCAGCTGACATGATTGTCTATACAGAATATTCTATGGAATCTATGTGAAAAGCTACAAGTACTAATAAGTGAGCTCAGCAAGATTGCACAACACAAGATCAATATGCAGAACTCAACTGTATTTCTATGCACAAGCAATTAATAATTGAAAGCTGAAATTTAAAAAATGCCTATTACAATAGCATTAAAAACATGAAATAACTTAGAAATAAATCTGACAAAATAGGTATAAGACCATAAATTTAAAACTGCAAAACATCCCTTGGAAAAATTTTAAGTCCTAAATAGAGAAATACATTGTGTTCACCAAAAGGAAGACTCAGTATTATTAAAATGTTATTTTCTGGCTAAACTGATCTGTAGATTCAGTGCAATCCCAATAATATCTCAACAAGGTTTTTTATAGAAATATATGAGCTGATTATAAAATTCATATAAAAATGCACAGAATCCAGAATAGACAAAACATCTTAGAAAATGTAGAACAAAGTTAGAGGACTTACACTAGCTGGTTTCAAGATTTACAATATTCAAGACAGTGTGGTATTTGTATCATGAGAGACAAAATACATCAATGAAACAGAATAGAAAATCCAGAAATAGGACCACATGTAAATGGCCTTCAACAAAAGTGCAAAGTCAATTCAATGAAAAAGAACAGTCTTTTCTACAGATTGTGCTAAAACAGTAAGGTATCCATAGACCAAAAAAAATAAAAATAAAAAAATACAAACTTCTTTTGATATTTGCATCATATACAAAAGTTAACTCAAAATAGAACATATACCTAAATGTAAAACCTGAAATTATAAAGACTTTAGAAAACACAGAAAATCTATTCTACCTTGGGCTAGACAAAAATTTCTTAGCTATGGTAGCAAAAATCATCATCCATAAAAACAAAATTAATAAGTGAGACATCATCAAAATTAAGAATGAAATGACAAATCAAGGCTTCCCATTTCCAGCCTAGCAGGTAAGAAGCTTGGAAATTGCTATTCCATTCTAACAAGTAAAAAGCTAAATAAACTGAAAAAAACTACAACTTTTAGATTCATAAGAGAAATGAGATCATAGGGCAAACTACTGCCCTCAAAGCTGAAGAAACAGAAGATAGAAACAACAGAGAAGCAGCCTACAAGCAAAAACCTCCACAGGAACCAGTGCAGCGCAGGAAAACCTGAACTCTAATTGATGAATTGCTGGAGGCTTGGTTTGGACAACTTTGGCATTAAAAATTCCAGGGGGACTCAGTCATTATGGGGCACCCACAGTTTTGTGAATTTTACATCCAGTAGCTCTACCAGGTCTTCTTGGTGAATACTGGAGAAAGATCCTCCATGATCCAGGCAGCGGGAGGGTGAAATAACCATTTAAAAATACTCCAGATCATTCTGTTCTACTTAACAAGGTCTTCCCTCAGGAGAAACTATGTAATCAGAGCCTAACCTACAGGAATTTGATCAGAACTTAACTGACGTGAGAGAAGGGGAACACCCACCTCCAGCCCACTCTAGACCTTCTTCCTGACCCGCTTAAGGGGGAAAGAGAAGCATATGAGAAGTTCACAATCCAGAGACATGGACTGACAAAACAAACAAACAAACAAACAAACCTGAGGAATAATTGTAGAGCTACAGAAGATGTCCTCTCCTTCCATACCTTACCATCACATTACTAAAGGCCTATTTATAGGAGTTCCTTCTGCCCAGTACCTCATGTTCAGCTAACTAAAAACATAGTTGAGGAGATAAAGCAAGCATCAAAACCAGACTCAGAAATGGCAGGGATGGTGAAATTATCACACCAGCAATTTATTAAAACTACAATTAATATGTTAAGAATGCTAATGGGTGAAGTAGGGACAGATGGGCAATACAGGCAGAGATGAAAACTTAACAAAAAAGAAATTCTAAGGATTTAAACACTGTAACATAAATGAAAAATACTTTTAATGGGCTTATGATAGGCTGGACACAGCTGAGAAAAGAGCTTCTGGGCTTCAGAATATCTCAATAGATAGATACCTCAAAAATGGAAAAGCAAAGGAAAAAATGACAGGAAAAAAAACCAAGAACAGAATATCCAAGACCTGTAATACAACTACAAAAGGTGCAACATACACATAAAGGGAATACTAGAAAAAAGACAGAATGAAACAGAAGAAATATTTGCAAACGTGATGACTAAGAGTTTTCCCAAAGTTAATGTCAGACACAAAACCACAGATCCAGGAAGCTCACAGAACACCAAGCAAGATAAATGCCAGAAAATTAAACATAAGCTTATCATTTTAAAACTAAAGAAAATCAAGGATAAAGAAAAATCCAAAAAGAATACAGAAGAAATAACACCTTATCTAGGGGTAAGTAAAAATAAGAATTACAACCAACTTCTCTTCAGAAACTATGCAAGCAAAAAGAGAATGGAGTAAAATACTGAAAGTGTGGAGAAAAAAAAACTACAATTCTTTTACTCTATGAAATTATCCTTCAAAAGTGGAGGAAAAATACTTTCTCAAATAAAAAATAAGGGAATTTGTAGCCAGTAGACCTGTCTTGAAAGAAGTGTTAAAAGAAATTCTTCCGAGAGAAGAAAACTTATATACCTAAGAAACTCAGAACATAAAGAGCATCAGAGAATAAATAAAGGTAAAATGAAAGCATATTTTTCTCATTTTTCATTGACCTAATTGAAATAATACTACCAAAAATATATATAACCATGTATGCATATCAAATTACACACACTTATGTATGCTTATGTATATGTCAAATGAATGACAACAATCATACAGTGGACAGGAGGGACAAATACAGCAGATATTAATCCAACTGTATCAATGACTACATTGAGTGCCAAGCACTATAAATGGACCTACTAAAAGATAGAGATTGTAACAACGGATAGTAAAACAAGATCCAACTATATGTCATCTATAATAAACCAACTTTAAATATAAAGATACATATAGATTAAAAGTAAATGGATGGAAAAAGATATATAAACATTTAATGCCAATTTCTAAAAATAAGAATAGCTATATTAATTTCAGACAGAGCCAACTTTAGAGCAAGGAAAGTTATCAGGGATAAATGGAGTAATATACAATGATTCAGGTCACTTCTTCAAGAAAACATAACAACCCTTAATGTGTATGTATCTAACAAGAGAGCATCAAACTACATGAGACAGAAATTTATAGATCTGCAAGTAGAAACAGATTGATCCACTATTATGGTTGGAAACTTCAACGCCCCTTTATCAGAAATGGACAGATCCAGCAGGCAGAAAATCAATACGGATATAGTTTTTAGCTCAACAATCAATATAATGGACCATCAATCATTATAATCACCATCAATATAATGGACATCTATAAACTACTTCATCCAACAACAGAAGAATATACATTCTTCTCAAGCTCTAGTAGAAATTAACCAAGATAGACCTCATTTGGAGCCATAAAACATAGCTAAACAAATTTAAAAGAATGGAATTCATATAATGTTTACTCTCTGGCCACAATGGAATGAAACTAAAAATAAGTAACAAAAAGTTACCCAGAAAATCCCCAAATACTTGCAGATTAAACAACATACTTATAAATAACATATAGATAAAAAATATCAAGAGAATATAAGAAATATTTTGAACCTAATAAAAATGAAAGGACAACTCATCAAAATTTGTGGGATGTATCAAAAGCAGGAGTTGGAAGGAAAATCACAGTATTGAAGGCATATATTGCTAAATAAGAATACTCTGAAATCTATCATCTATGTTTTCCTCTTAGTAAAATAGTTGAATCCAAAGAATAAGTTGAATCCAAAGTAAGCAGAAGAGTTTCCTTGCTTTTTTTTTCCCCAAGATGGCTGAATAGAGACATCAGATGCCAATTCTCCCGAGAAAGAAATTCAAAATTACAGGTAAATGGTCATGATCTGAGTGGAAAGCTGAAGGAAGTGAGCCAAGGTCTGTGAGAGTCCACAGGAAAAAAGCTGGGGGCACAGAAAAGGAAGGCAGCAAGAGTATGGCAAAGGCTGACCCCTGAGGAACTTGAAGTCCCACAGAAAGGGTAAGTGAGAGTGTTTCTTTGCTCCCCTCACCCCTGTGACAAACTGCTGACCACCAAATTGCTGGGGAATGCCTCTGCCCTTGCAACCCTGGGAAATGCAGTCAGTAGCAACTTAGAAACTTCCTAGGGACAGAGCACTGAGTGGCCAGCTCATGGAGGTGCATTCACACTCCCCTCAGGCCTAAACTGACGTAGCAGGTGCCATACTGGTTGTGCACCTGTTGTGGGCCATTGCTCTTCCTGGGGATCCTCAGCCATTGTGTCACCATATCACCAGATCCCCTGCAAATATACCACAGACTCTTCTCTGACTTTGGCAACTACAGGGAACCAGTGGGACCTTGGAAAGCTGCAGGACCCCTTCAGCATGGGCTGCCCCGAGGAGATGGAGGAGCACAGCTCACCTAAGTGCACCTTGATACAAAGGAAATGTGAATGCAGTCCCTATCTGTGAAGCGGGTGGTACTAGTGGCCAGAAACAGATATGGAGGAGTAAACCCCACTCCCCCTATTCACTATTGTGGATGTAGTGGAGGCTTTCTCTGCTGGGGGCTGACATGAGTGCCCTTGGAAACAGCATTTCCAGCACTATTCATGGTAGCTGCACCCCACTGAAAGGGTACCTGTGCCACCTGGGCTTGCAGACAGGGCATGGCCCATCTGCCCTCCGTACACAGAGCAGTAGCATCCTAGCAACACAGCATAGACAAGCCACAGAATTGTCTGCTCTGGAATGGGAGAAAAGGATCTGCCCTGAGACCATTTTTGTGGTAGCAGCCAGAGAGGTTTATTTCAGAAATCTGAGTTGCACTGTGGCTGGGAGATAAAGCACAAGTCCATTAACTGAAGATCATAAACCTTGCAACAAAGGCATGATAGGGAAATGGATTGTGTTCCTGCCTGCCCAGGACAAGGAACTGGTGCAGCGCCCCCCCAACCCTCTCCCCAAGACCTCAGCACATCCCAACACAAATTTCCCCTGCCAACCCCATCAAAGAGGGTCCTTTCATTGGTTATCAGGCTGTGAAAGAGGGAGCTAGCGCCTACTCTTAAGCACCACCTACTGGACTGAAGACTTAACTGCCCCACCATATAAGAAATCTGCTATCAGAAGGGCATAGGGCTAATGTAAGAGAGATGATTCCTGAGACCTCCGCATTTCCAATCTTGCAGAAGATGGTGTGTTTGGCTCATATGCCAAATACATTACTACAACAAGCAGCATTTGAGAAAGCCACCACACAAAAGCTACCCATAACACCAAGGAACCTATTCACAGCCTTGGCCCCTGAAAGCATCCAGAAACAAAGCCAAAGAAACATATGCAAGATACACTGCAGTCACACTCTCAAAGTACAAATTAAAAAAAAAGAAATCCCACTCAAACAACAGCAAATTCAAAATAAGAAGTGACAGCTTCTTGAGACAAGAAGGAATTAGTGCAAGAACTCTGGCAGTACAAAAAGACAAAGTTTTTGACACCACCAAAGGATTGCACTAGCTCTCTACAATGGATCCTGACCAAAATTAAAATTCTAAAATGATGAGTAAAGAATTCAAAATATATATTGTAAGAAAGCTCAATGAGTGCCAAGAGAAAGTTAAAAATCAACACAAAGAAACTAGAAAAAAAAATTCAGGACGTGAAAGACAAAATATAATAAAAAAAAAGAACTTCTAGAAATGACAAATTCACTGAATTAATTTCAAAATATAGTTGAGAGCTTTAGCAATAGGCTAGACCAAGCATAAGAAAGAATTTCAGAGCTTGAAGGCCAGTCTTTCTAATTAGCCCAATCAGTCAAAAACAAAGCAAAAAAAAAATTTATTTAACGAACAAAGCCTTCAAGAAACATAAGATTATGGAAAATTACCAAACCTATGATGTACAGGCATTTCAGAGACAGAAGGAAAAAAGAGTAGGCAACTTGGCAAACATATTTGAGGAAATAATTCAAGAAAATTTCCCTGCTCTTGCTGTAGAGGTAGACATCCAAATACAAGAAATATAGAAAACACCTGAAAGCTATTATACAAGAAGAACATCATCTTGCTTTTCCCACAGATCCTTGCAACCCATGAATCAGGAAGTCCCTCATTACCCCAAGCACATAGCTGTGCAGATTTACAGGGACTGCTCGGGTAGGTGGCTGCTCAAGCAGGCACTGAGACACAGGAGTTTTTGCATTGTCTGGTTCTGGAAACTCCAGTGAGGCACAGCAGGCTGGAGACTGCCTAAGAAGACTGAGTACTGGCAATGGGGAGGGATGGCCACCATCACTAGGGCTCCAGTTGGTCGTTTTCCCCTGCCGCCAGTGCCAGCAAGACTGGGCAATTTGGACCAGGAGCAATTCCCCACAGCGCAGCACAGCAGCTGGGACAGTTCAAGGCCAGACAGCGGGACCCAGATCCACTCTTAACCAGGCAGAACCCCTCTGTGAGAATTTCAGCATCCCCAACCAGGGGTTTATAAACAGAACTCTGATATCCCTGAGAGAAGCTCTTAGGAAGAGGGGCAGCTGCAGTATTGTCAATGAGTGGTCTTAGTCTTTTCTAACTGCTAGATCTGGGGAGTCAGGGCAGCCCAAGGATTCTCCCAGCTGCAGCACACCCGCTTTGCCAAGGGGCAGCCAGACCCCTTATTTAAGTGGGTCCCTGATCCCACTCCTCCTGACTGGGTGAGACGTCCCAACAAGAGTCTCCAGAAATTTCATCCAGGAGCATTCCAGCCAGCATCAGGTCAGTGACCCTCTGAGACAGAGCTCCTACAGTAAGGAACAGGCTGACATATTTGCTGTTCTGCAGCCTCCACTAGTGATAACTCTAGAGGCAGGAGGGACCCAAGTGAATAGGGTCTGGAGTGGACCTCAAGCAAAACGCAGCAACCCTAAGGAAGAGGGGTCTGATTGCTAAAAGAAAAACAAGCGGAAAGAAACAACAACAATATAAATGAAAAACACCCTATAAAACCACATCCAAGGTCAGCACCTCAAAGATCAAAGGTAGATAAACCCATGAAGATGAGAAAGAATCAACACAAAAATGCTGAAAACTCAAAAAGCCAGAGTGCCTCTTCTCCTCCAAATGATCACAACACGTCTCCAGCAAGGGCACAGAACTGTGCTAAGGCTGAGATGGATGAATTGGAAGAAGTAGGCTTCAGAAGATAGGTAATAACAAACTTTACTAGCTAAAGGATTATGTTCTAACTCATTGCAAAGAAATGAAGAAGCATGACAAAACATTACAGGAACTGTTAACTAAAAAATAAAACAGCTTAGAGATGAATATAACTGACCTGATGGAGCTGAAAAACACAACATGAGAAGTTCACAATTTAAACACAAGTATCAATAGCCAAATAGACCAAGCAGAAGAAAGGATATAAGAGCTTGAAGACTGTCTTGCTGAATTATGGCAGGTAGATGAGATTAGAGAAAAAAGAATGAAAAGTAACAAACAAAACCTCCGAGAACTATGGGATTATATAAAAAGACTGAACGTATGACTGATAGAGGTATCTGAAAGAGACCAGGAGAATGGAACCAAGTTCAAAAACACATTCAGGATATCATCTAGGAGAACTTCCCCAACCTAGCAAGACAGTCCACTGTTCAAATTAAGGAAATACAGAGAACCCCAGTAAAGTACTCCCTGAGAAGACCAATCCCAAGACACATAATCATCACATTCTCCAAGATCAAAAAGAAAGAAAACATTTTAAGGGTGGCCAGAGAGAAAGGCCAGGTCACCTATAAAGGGAAATCCAACAGACTAACAGCAGACCTCTTAGTGGAAACCCTACAAGCCAGAAGAGATCAGGGGCCAATATTCAACATTCTTAAAGAAAAAAATTTCCAAGAGCAGGTTGTCCAATTTCCACGTAGTTCAGTGGTTTTGAGTGAGTTTCTTAATCCTGAGTTCTAGTTTGATTGCACTGTGGTCTGAGAGACAGTTTGTTATAATTTATGTTCTTTTTCATTTGCTGAGGAGTGCTTTCTTTCCAACTATGTGGTCAATTTTGGAATAGGTGTGGTGTGGTGCTGAGAAGAATGTATACTCTGTTGATTTGGGGTGGAGAGTTCTGTAGATGTCTATTAGGTCCTCTTGGTGCAGAGCTGAATTCAATTCCTGGATATCCTTGTTAACTTTCTGTCTCGCTGATCTGTCTAATGTTGACAGTGGGGTGTTAAAGTCTCCATTATTACTGTGTGGGTGTCTAAGTCTCTTTGTAGGTCTCTAAGTACTTGCTTTATGAATCTGGGTGCTCCTGTTGGGAGCATATATATTTAGGATAGTTAGCTCTTCTTGTTGAATAGATCCCATTACCATTATGTAATGGCCTTCTTTCTCTCTTTTGACCTTTGTTAGTTTAAAGTCTGTTTTATCAGAGACTAGGATTGCAACCCCTGCTTTTTTTTGTTTTCCATTTGCTTGGTAGATCTTTCTCCATCCCTTTATTTTGAGCCTATTTGTGTCTCTGCACGTGAGATGGGTTTCCTGAATACAGCACACTGATGGATCTGGACTCTTTATCCAATTTGCCGGTCTGTGTCTCCTAATTGGAGCATTTAGCCCATTTACATTTAGGGTTAATATTGTTATGTGTGAATTTGATCCTGTCATGATGATGTTAGCTGGTAATTTTGCTTGTTAGTTGACGCGGTTTCTTCCTAGCATCAATAGTCTTTACAATTTGGCACGTTTTTTGTTTTTTTTTTTTTATTATACTTTAGGGTTTTAGGGTACATGTGCACAATGTGCAGGTTTGTTACATATGTATCCATGTGCCATGTTGATTTCCTGCACCCATTAACTCGTCATTTAGCATTAGGTGTATCTCCTAATGCTGTCCCTCCCCCCTCCCCCCACCCCACAACAGTCCCCGGAGCGTGATGTTCCCCTTCCTGTGTCCATGAGTTCTCATTGTTCAATTCCCACCTATGAGTGAGAACATGCGGTGTTTGGTTTTTTGTCCTTGCGATAGCTTACTGACAATGATGGTTTCCAGTTTCATCCATGTCCCTACAAAGGACACGAACTCATCATTTTTTATGGCTGCATAGTATTCCATGGTGTATATGTGCCACATTTTCTTAATCCAGTCTATCGTTGTTGGACATTTGGGTTGGTTCCAACTCTTTGCTATTGTGAATAGTGCCGCAATAAACATACGTGTGCATGTGTCTTTATAGCAGCATGATTTATAGTCCTTTGGGTATATACCCAGTAATGGGATGGCTGGGTCAAATGGTATTTCTAGTTCGAGATCCCTGAGGAATCGCCACACTGACTTCCACAATGGTTGAACTAGTTTACAGTCCCACCAACAGTGTAAAAGTGTTCCTATTTCTCCACATCCTCTCCAGCACCTGTTGTTTCCTGATTTTTTAATGATGGCCATTCTAACTGGTGTGAGATGGTATCTCACTGTGGTTTTGATTTGCATTTCTCTGATGGCCAGTGATGAGGAGCATTTCTTCATGTGTTTTTTGGCTGCATAAATGTCTTCTTTTGAGAAGTGTCTGTTCATGTCCTCTGCCCACTTTTTGATAGGGTTGTTTGTTTTTTTCTTGTAAATTTGTTTGAGTTCATTGTAGATTCTGGATATTAGCCCTTTGTCAGATGAGTAGGTTGCAAAAATTTTCTCCCATTGTGTAGGTTGCCTGTTCACTCTGATGATAGTTTCTTTTGCTGTGCAGCAGCTCTTTAGTTTAATGAGATCCCATTTGTCGATTTTGGCTTGTGTTGCCATTGCTTTTGGTGTTTTAGACATGAAGTCCTTGCCCACGCCTATGTCCTGAATGGTATTGCCTAGGTTTTCTTGTAGGACTTTAATGGTTTTAGGTCTAACATATAAGTCTTTAATCCATCTTGAATTAATTTTTGTATAAGGTGTAAGGAAGGGATCCAGTTGCAGCTTTCTACATATGGCTAGCCAGTTTTCCCAGCACCATTTATTAAATAGGGAATCCTTTCCCCATTTCTTGTTTTTGTCAGGTTTGTCAAAGATCAGATAGTTGTAGCTATGCGGCATCATTTCTGAGGGCTCTGTTCTGTTCCATTGATCTATGTCTCTGTTGTGGTACCAGTACCATGCTGTTTTGGTTACTGTAGCCTTGTAGTATAGTTTAAAGTCAGGTAGCGTGATGCCTCCAGCTTTGTTCTTTTGGCTTAGGATTGACTTGGCGATGCGGGCTCTTTTTTGGTTCCATATGAACTTTAAAGTAGTTTTTTCCAATTCTGTGAAGAAAGTCATTGGTAGCTTGATGGGGATGGCATTGAATCTATAAATTACCTTGGGCAGTATGGCCATTTTCACGATATTGATTCTTCCAACCCATGAGCATGGAATGTTCTTCCATTTGTTTGTATCCTCTTTTATTTCATTGAGCAGTGGTTTGTAGTTCTCCTTGAAGAGGTCCTTCACATCCCTTGTAAGTTGGATTCCTAGGTATTTTATTCTCTTTGAAGCAATTGTGAATGGGAGTTCACTCATGATTTGGCTCTCTGTTTGTCTGTTATTGGTGTACAAGAATGCTTGTGATTTTTGTACATTAATTTTGTATCCTGAGACTTTGCTGAAGTTGCTAATCAGCTTAAGGAGATTTTGGGCTGAGACAATGGGGTTTTCTAGATATACAATCATGTCATCTGCAAAGAGGGACAATTTGACTTCCTCTTTTCCTAATTGAATACCCTTTATTTCCTTCTCCTGCCTGATTGCTCTGGCCAGAACTTCCAGCACTATGTTGAATAGGAGCGGTGAGAGAGGGCATCCCTGTCTTGTGCCAGTTTTCAGAGGGAATGCTTCCAGTTTTTGCCCATTCAGTATGATATTGGCTGTGGGTTTGTTGTAGATAGCTCTTATTATTTTGAGATACGTCCCATCAATACCTAATTTATTGAGAGTTTTTAGCATGAAGGGTTGTTGAATTTTGTCAAAGGCCTTTTCTGCATCTATTGAGATAATCATGTGGTTTTTGTCTTTGGTTCTGTTTATATGCTGGATTACATTTATTGATTTGCGTATGTTGAACCAGCCTTGCATCCCAGGGATGAAGCCCACTTGATCATGGTGGATAAGCTTTTTGATGTGCTGCTGGATTCGGTTTGCCAGTATTTTATTGAGGATTTTTGCATCAATGTTCATCAAGGATATTGGTCTGAAATTCTCTTTTTTGGTTATGTCTCTGCCAGGTTTTGGTATCAGGACGATGCTGGCTTCATAAAATGTGTTAGGGAGGATTCCCTCTTTTTCTATCGATTGGAATAGTTTCAGAAGGAATGGTACCAGTTCCTCCTTGTACCTCTGGTAGAATTCAGCTGTGAATCCATCAGGTCCTGGACTCTTTTTGGTTGGTAAGCTATTGATTATTGCCACAATTTCAGAACCTGTTATTGGTCTATTCAGAGATTCAACTTCTTCCTGGTTTAGTCTTGGGAGGGTGTATTTGTCGAGGAATTTATCCATTTCTTCTAGATTTTCTAGTTTATTTGCATAGAGGTGTTTGTAGTATTCTCTGATGGTAGATTGTATTTCTGTGGGATCGGTGGTGATATCCCCTTTTTCGTTTTTTATTGCATCTATTTGATTCTTCTCTCTTTTCTTCTTTATTAGTCTTGCTAGCGGTCCATCAATTTTGTTGATCTTTTCAAAAAACCAGCTCCTGGATTCATTAATTTTTTGAAGGGTTTTTTGTGTCTCTATTTCCTTCAGTTCTGCTCTGATTTTAGTTATTTCTAGCCTTCTACTAGCTTTTGAATGTGTTTGCTCTTGCTTTTCTAGTTCTTTTAATTGTGATGTTAGGGTGTCAATTTTGGATCTTTCCTGCTTTCTCTTGTGGGCATTTAGTGCTATAAATTTCCCTCTACACACTGCTTTGAACGTGTCCCAGAGATTCTGGTATGTTGTGTCTTTGTTCTCGTTGGTTTCAAAGAACATCTTTATTTCTGCCTTCATTTCATTATGTACCCAATAGTCATTCAGGAGCAGGTTGTTCAGTTTCCATGTAGTTGAGCGGTTTTGACTGAGTTTCTTAATCATGAGTTCTAGTTTGATTGCACTGTGGTCTGAGAGACAGTTTGTTATAATCTCTGTTCTTTTACATTTGCTGAGAAGAGCTTTACTTCCAACTATGTGGTCAATTTTGGAATAGGTGTGGTGTGGTGCTGAAAAAAATGTATATTCTGTTGATTTGGGGTGGAGAGTTCTGTAGATGTCTATTAGGTCCACTTTATGTAGAGCTGAGTTCAATTCCTGGATATCCTTGTTAACTTTCTGTCTCGTTGATCTGTCTAATGCTGACAGTGGGGTGTTAAAATCTCCCATTATTATTGTGTGGGAGTTTAAGTCCCTTTGTAGGTCACTGAGGACTTGCTTTATGAATCTGGGTGCTCCTGTGTTGGGTGCATATATATTTAGGATAGTTAGCTCTTCTTGTTGAATTGATCCCTTTACCATTATGTAATGGCCTTCTTTGTCTCTTTTGATCTTTGTTGGTTTAAAGTCTATTTTATCAGAGACTAGGATTGCAACGCCTGCCTTTTTTTGTTTTCCAGTTGCTTGATAGATCTTCCTCCATCCCTTTATTTTGAGTCTATGTGTGTCTCTGCACGTGAGATGGGTTTCCTGAATACAGCACACTGATGGGTCCTGACTCCTTATCCAGTTTGCCAGTCTGTGTCTTTTGATTGGAGCATTTAGCCCATTTACATTTAACGTGAATATTGTTATGTGTGAATCTGATCCTGTCATTATGATGTTAGTTGGTTATTTTGCTCGTTAGTTGCTATAGTTTCTTCCTAGCCTTGACGGTCTTTACAATTTGGCATGTTTTTGCAGGGGCTGGTACCGGTTGTTCCTTTCCATGTTTAGTGCTTCCTTCAGGAGCTCTTTTAGGGCAGGCCTGGTGGTGACAAAATCACTCAGCGTTTGCTTGTCTGTAAAGTATTTTATTTCTCCTTCACTTATGAAGCTTAGTTTGGCGGGATAGGAAATTCTGGGTTGAAAATTCTTTTCTTTAAGAATGTTGAATATCGGCCCCCACTCTCTTCTGGCTTGTAGAGTTTCTGCCGAGAGATCAGCTGTTAGTCTGATGGGCTTCCCTTTGTGGGTAACCCGACCTTTCTCTCTGGCTGCCCTTAACATTTTTTCCTTCATTTCAACTTTGGTGAATCTGACAATTATGTGTCTTGGAGTTGCCCTTCTCGAGGAGTATCTTTGTGGCGTTCTCTGTATTTCCTGAATCTGAATGCTGGCCTGCCTTGCTAGATTGGGGAAGTTCTCCTGGATAATATCTTGCAGAGTGTTTTCCAACTTGGTTCCATTCTCCCCATCATTTTCAGGTACACCAATCAGACGTAGGTTTGGTCTTTTCACATAGTCCCAAATTTCTTGGAGGCTTTGTTCATTTCTTTTTATTCTTTTTTCTCTAAACTTCCCTTCTCTCTTCATTTCATTCATTTCATCTTCTATCAGCGATACCCTTTCTTCCAGTTGATCGCATCTGCTACTGAGGCTTCTGCATTCTTCGCGTAGTTCTCGAAACTTGGCTTTCAGCTCCATCATCTCCTTGAAGCCCTTCTCTCCATTGGTTATTCTAGTTATCCATTCTTCTAATTTTTTTTCAAAGTTTTTAACTTCTTTGCTATTGTTTTGAATTTCCTCTCGTAGCTCAGAGTAGTTTGATCGTCTGAAGCCTTCTTCTCTCAACTCATCAAAGTCATCCTCCATCCAGCTTTGTTCCGTTGCTGGTGAGGAACTGCGTTCCTTTTGAGGAGGAGAGGTGCTCTGTTTTTTAGAGTTTCCAGTTTTTTTGGTCTGTTTTTTCCCCATCTTTGTGGTTTTGTCTACTTTTTGTCTTCGATGATGGTGATGTACAGATGGGTTTTTGGTGTGGATGTCCTTTCTGTTTGTTAATTTTCCTTCTACCAGACAAGACCCTCAGCTGCAGGTCTGTTGGAGTTTACTAGAGGTCCACTCCAGACCCTGTTTGGCTGGGTGTCAGCACCGGTGGCTGCAGAACAGCGGATTTTCGTGAGACCACAAATTCAGCTGTCTGATAGTTCCTCTGAAAGTTTTGTCTCAGAGGAGTACCCAGTTGAATGAGGTGTCAGTCTGTCCCTACTGGGGGGGTGCCTCCCAGTTAGGCTGCTCAGGGGTGAGGGACCCACTTTAGGAGGCAGTCTGTCCGTTCTCAGATCTCCAGCTGCATGCTGGGAGAACCACTACTCTCTTCAAAGCTGTCAGTCAGACAGGGACATTTAAGGCTGTGGAGGTTCTCGCTGAGTTTTTGGTTGTCTGTGCCCTGCCCCCAGAGGTGGAGTCTACAGAGGCAGGCAGGCCTCCTTGAGCTGTGGTGGGCTCCACCCAGTTCGAGCTTCCTGGCTGCTTTGTTTACCTAAGCAAGCCTGGGCAATGGCGGGTGCCCCTCCCCCAGCCTCTTTGCCGCCTTGCAGCGTGATCTCAGACTGCTGTGCTAGCAATCAGCAAGACTCTGTGGGCATAGGACCCTCCGAGCCAGGTGCGGGACACAATCTCCTAGTGTGCCGTTTTCCAGGCCCGTTGGAAGAGCGCAGTATTAGGACGGGACTGACCCGATATTCCAGGTGCCCTCTGTTTCCCCTTTCTTTGACTAGGAAAGGGAACTCCCTGACCCCTTGCACTTCCCGAGTGAGGCAATGCCTCGCCCTGCTTCGGCTCGCGCACAGTGCGCTTCACCGACTGTCCTGAACCCACTGTTAGGGACTCCCTAGTGAGATGAAACCGGTACCTCAAGCAGAAATGCAGAAATCACCTGTCTTCTGTGTCGCTGGGGCTGGGAGCTGGAGACCAGAGCTGTTCCTATTCCCAATTTGGCACGTTTTTGCAGTGGCTGGTACTGGTTGTTCCTTTCTATGTTTAGTGCTTTCAGGAGCTCTTGTTGGGCAGGCCTGGTGGTGACAAAATCTCTCAGCATGTGCTTGTCTGTAAAGGATTTTATTTCTCCTTCACTATTATGAAGCTTAGTTTGGCTGGATATGAAATTCTCGGTTGAATTTTCTTTAAGAATGTTGATTATTGGCCCCCACTCTCTTCTGGCTTGTAGAGTTTCTGCCGAGAGATCAGCTGTTAGTCTGATGGGCTTCCCTTTGTGGGTAACCCAACCTTTCTCGCTGGCTGCCCTTAACATTTTTTCCTTCATGTCAACTTTGGTGAATCTGACAATTATGTATCTTGGAGTTGCTATTCTCGAGGAGTATCATTGTGGCGTTCTCTGTATTTTCTGAATTTGAAGGCAGAAATAAAGATGTTCTTTGAAATCAATGAGAACAAAGACACAACATACCAGAATCTCTGGGACACATTTAAAGCAGTGTGTAGAGGGAAATTTATACCACTAAATGCCTACAAGAGAAAGCAGGAAAGATCTAAAATTGACACCCTAACATTAAAATTTAAAGAATTAGAGAAGCAAGAGCAAACACATTCAAAAGCTAGCAGAAGGCAAGAAATAACTAAGATCAGAGCAGAACTGAAGGAGATAGAGACCCAAAATCCCGTCAAAAACCAATGAATCCAGGAAATGGTTTTTTGAAAAGATCAACAAAAGTGATAGACGGCTAGCAAGACTAACAAAGAAAAGAGAGAAGAATCAAATAGATGCAATAAAAAATGATAAAGGGGGGGCTGGGCGCGGTGGCTCATGCCTGTAATCCCAGCACTTTGGGAAGCCCAGGTGGGCGGATCATGAGGTCAGGAGTTCAAGACCAGCCTGACCAACCTGGTGAAACCCCGTCTCTACTAAAAATACAAAAATTAGCTGGGCATGGTGGCATTTGCCTGTAATCCCAGCTACTTGGGAGGCTAAGGCAGGAGAACTGCTTGAACCTGGGAGGCGGAGGTTGCAGTGAGCTGAGATCACGCCACTGCACTCCAGCCTGGGCGACAGAGTGAGACTCCGTCTCAAAAAAAAAAAAAAATGATAAAGGGGATAGCACCACCAATCCAACAGAAATACAAATTACCATCAGAGAATACCATAAACACCTCTATGCAAATAAACTAGAAAATCTAGAAGAAATGGATAAATTCCTCAACACATACACTCTCCCAAGACTAAACCAGGAAGAAGTAGAATCTTTGAATAGAACAATAACAGGCTCCAAAATTGACGCAATAATTAATAGCTTACCAACCAAAAAAAGTCCAGCACCAGACGGATTCACAACCGAATTCTACCAGAGGTACAAGGAGGAGTTGGTACCATTCCTTCTGAAACTATTCCAATCAATAGAAAAAGAGGGAATCCTCCCTAACTCATTTTATGAGGCCAGCATCATCCTGATACCAAAGCCGGGCAGAGACACAACAAAAAACAGAATTTCAGACCAATATCCCTGATGAACATTTGCAAAAATCCTCAATAAAATACAGGCAAACCGAATCCAGCAGCACATCAAAAGGCATATCCACCATGATCAAGTGGGCTTCATCCCTGGGATGCAAGGCTAATTCAACATATGCAAATCAATAAATGTAATCCAGCATATAAACAGAACCAAAGACAAAAACCACATGATTATCTCAATAGATGCAGAAAAGCCCTTTGACAAAATCCAACAGCCCTTCATGCTAAAAAGTATCAATAAATTCGGTATTGATGGGATGTATCTCAAAATAATAAGAGCTAATTATGACAAACCCACAGCCAATATCATACTGAATGAGCAAAAACTGGAAGCATTCCCTTTGAAAACTGGCACAAGACAGGGATGCCCTCTCTCACCCCTCCTCTTCAACATAGTGTTGGAAGTTCTGGCCAGGGCAATCAGAGAGGAGAAAGAAATAAAGGGTATTCAATTAGGAAAAGAGGAAGTCAAATTGTCCTTGTTTGCAGATAACATGATTGTATATCTAGAAAACCCCATCGTCCCAGCCCAAAATCTCTTTAAGCTGATAAGCAACTTCAGCAAAGTCTCAGGATACAAAATCAATGTGCAAAAATCACAAGCATTCTTATACACCAATAACAGACAAACAGAGAGCCAAATCATGAGTGAACTCCCATTCATGATTGCTTCAGAGAGAATAAAATACCTAGGAATACAATTTAAAAGGGATGTGAAGGACCTCTTCAAGGAGAACTACAAACCACTGCTCAACAAAATAAAAGAGGACTCAAACAAATGTAAGAACATTCTATGCTCATGGATAGGAAGAATCAATATCATGACAATGGCCATACTGCCCAAGGTAATCTATAGATTCAATGCCATCCCTATCAAGCTACCAATGACTTTCTTCACAGAATTGGAAAAAACTACTTCAAAGTTCATATGGAACCAAAAAAGAGCTCACATTGCCAAATCAATCCTAAGCCAAAATAACAAAGCTGGAAGCATCACGCTACCTGACTTCAAACTATACTACAAGGCCACAGAAACCAAAACAGCATTGTACTGGTACCAAAACAGAGATATAGACCAACGGAACAGAACAGAGCCCTCAGAAATAATACCACACATCTACAGCTATCTGATCTTTGACAAACCTGACAAAGACAAGAAATGGGGAAAAGATTCCCTATTTAACAAATGGTGCTGGGAAAACTGGGTAGCAATATGTAGAAAGCTGAAATTGGATCCCTTCCTTACACCTTATACAAAAATTAATTCAAGATGGATTAAAGACTTAAATGTTAGACCTAAAACCATAAAAACCCTAGAAAAAAACCTAGGCAATAACATTAAGGACATAGGCATGGGCAAGGGCTTCATGTCTAAAACACCAAAAGCAATGGCAACGAAAGCCAAAATTGACAAATGGGATCTAATTAAACTAAAGAGCTTCTGTACAGCAAAAGAAACTATCATCAGAGTGAACAGGCAACCTACAGAATGGGAGAAAAATTTTTGCAATCTACTCATCTGACAAAGGGCTAATATCCAGAATCTACAAAGAACTCAAACAAAGTTATAAGAAAAAAACAAACAACCCCATCAAAAAGTGGGTGAAGGATATGAACAGACACTTCTCAAAGGAAGACATTTATGCAGCCAACAGACACATGAAAAAATGCTCATCATCCACTGGCCATCAGAGAAATGCAAATCAAAAGCACAATGAGATATCATCTCACACCAGTTAGAATGACGATCAAAAAAAGTCAGGAAACAACAGGTGCTGGAGAGGATGTGGAGAAATAGGAACACTTTTACACTGTTGGTGGGACTGTAAACTAGTTCAAGCATTGTGGAAGACAGTGTGGCGATTCCTCAGGGATCTAGAACTAGAAATACCATTTGACCCAGCCATCCCATTACTGGGTATATACCCAATGGAATATAAATCATGCTGCTATAAAGACACATGCACAAGTATGTTTATTGCGGCACTATTCACAATAGCAAAGACTTGGAACCAACCCCAGTGTCCAACAACAATAGACTGGATTAAGAAAATGCGGCACATATACACCATGGAATACTATGCAGCCATAAAAAATGATGAGTTCATGTCCTTTGTAGGGACATGGATGAAGCTGGAAACCATCATTCTCAACAAACTATCGCAAGGACAAAAAACCAAACACCGCATGTTCTCACTCACAGGTGGGAATTGAACAATGAGACCATTTGGACACAGGAAGGGGAACATCACACACCGGGGCCTGTTGTGGGGTGGGGGGAGGGGGGAGGGATAGCATTAGGAGATATACCTAATGTAAATGACAAGTTAATGGGTGCAGCAAACCAACATGGCACATGTATACATATGTAACAAACCTGCATGCTGTGCACATGTACCCTAGAACTTAAATTATAATAAAAATAAAAATAAAGAAAAAAATTTGCAACCTAAAATTGTATATCCAACAAAACTAGCTTCATAAGCAAAGGAGAAATAAAATCTTTTTCAGATAAGCAAATGCTTAGGGAATTTTTCACCACTAGACCTGCCTTGCAGGAGCTCCTGAAGGAAGCATTAAATATGGAAAGGAAATACTATTATCAGCCACTAAAAGCACACATTGCAGTACAAAGACCAATGACATCATGAAGAAACTACATAAACAAGTCTACAAGATAACCAGCTAGCATCATGAGGACAGGATCAAATTCACACATAATAATATTAACCTTTAATGTGAATGGGTTAAATGCCCCAATTAAAAGATACAGAATGGCAAGCTGGATAGAGTCAAGACCTATTGGTGTGCTGTATGCAAGAGACCCGTTTCACATGCAGGCTCAAAATAAAGGGATGGAGGAAAATTTATCAAGCAAATGTAAAACAGAAAAAAAGCAGAGGTTGCAGTCCACTTTCAGGCCAAACACACTTTAAACCAACAAATATCAAAAAAGACAAAGAAGGGCATTACATAATGGTGAAGGGTTCAATTTAACAAGAAGTGCTAACCATCCTAAGTATACACACACCCAGATTCATAAAACAACTTCTTAGAGATCTACAAAGAAACTTAGACTCACGCACAACAATAGTGGGAGACTTTAACACCCACTGTCAATATTAGACAGATCATTGAGACAGAAAATTAACAAAGACATTCAAGACTTGAACTCTGCTCTGGACCAAGTGGACCTGATAGATATCTACAGAACTCGTCACCCCAAAACAAGAGAATATCTTTCTTTCAGTGTTACATGGCACTTACTCTAAAATCAATCACATATTTGGAAGTAAATCACTCCTCAGCAAATGCAAGGCTACAGTAACCGAAACAGCACCAGTACCTTTACTTACACCTTATACAACAATTAACTCAAGATGGATAAAAGACTTCAATGTAAAACCCTGAACTATAAAAACTCAAGAAGAAAATCCAGGCAATACCATTCAGGGAATAGGCATGGGCAAAGATTTCATGACAAAATCACAAAAAGCAATTGCAACAAAAGCAAAAAATGATGAATAGGAGCTAATTAAACTAAAGTGCTTCTGCACAGCAAAAGAAACTGTATCATCATTCTGAACAGGCAACTACAAAGTAGGAGAAAATTTTTTCAATCTATCCTTCTGACAAAGATCTGATATCTAGAATCTACAAGGAACTCAAACAAATTTACAAGAAAAAAGAAACAACCCTATTAAAAAGTGGGCAAAGGACATGAATAGACGCTTCTCCAAAGAAGATATTTATGCAGCCAGCAAACATGAAAAAAAGCTTAACATCACTGATCATTAGAGAAATGCAAATCAAAACCACAATGAGATACTATCTTGTACCAGTCAGAATGGCTATTATTAAAAAGTCAAGAAATAATAGATGTTGGTGAGGTTGCGGAGAAATAGAAACGCTTTTACACTGTTGGTAGGAATGGAAATTAGTTCAACAATTGTGGAAGACAGTGTAGTAATTCATCAAGTATCTAGAACCAGAAATACCATTTGACCCAGCAATCCCATTACTGGGTATATACCCAAAGGAATATAAATTGTTCTATTACAAAGATACGTAAACATGTATGTTCACTGCAGCACTATTCACAATAACAAAGATGTGCAATCAAGTCAAATGCCCATCAATGATAGATTGGATAAAGAAAATGTGGTGCATATACACCATGGAATACTATGCAGTCATAAAAAAGATTGAGATCATGTCCTTTCCAGGGACATGGATGGAGCTGGAAGCTATTATCATCAGCAAACTAACACAGGAACAGAAAAACAAATACCACATATTCTCACTTATAAGTGGGAGCTGAACAATGAGAACACATGAACCAAGGGAGGAGAACAACACACACTGGGGCCTGTTGGGGGGTCCTGTAGGGAGAGGGAGAGCATTAGGAAAAATAGCTAATGCATGCTGGGCTAAATACCTAGGTGATGGGTTGATAAGTGCAGCAAATCACATGGCACACATTTACTTATGTAACAAACCTGCATATCCTGCACATTTACCCCAGAACTTAAAATAAAAATAAAAATTTGCAAAATATTTGAAATTGACACTTCACCAAGAAAGATATACCTATGGCAAATAACCACATAAAAGAAAATTCAACATAATTAGTCATTAGGAAATGCAGATTAAAACCCCAGAGAGATACCACTACACACCTATCAAACTATCTCAAACTAAAAAGAATAGTCCTGTGGTTTGAATGTTTTGTTCCCTCCAAGTCTCATGTTGAAATGTGACTTCCAATGTTGGAACTGGGCTTAGTGGGAGGTGTTTGGATCATGGGAACAGCTCCCTCATGAATGGCTTTGTGCTATCCTTGTGGTAATGAGTGAGTTCTCACTTTGTGTGTTCATGCAAGATCTGGTTATTAAGAATCTGGAACCTCCCTTCTCTCGCTCTTGTACCCTCTCTGACCATGTGATACACTGGTCGCCCCTTTGCCTTCTGCCATGTAAGCTTCCTGAAGCCTCATCAGAAGCAAATGCTGGCACTATGCTTCTTGTAAAGCCTACAGAATCATGAGCCAAATAAACCTATTTCTTTATAAATTACCCAGTCTAAAGTATTCCTTTATAGCAATGCAAAAGAGACAAGCACATGTATCAAGTGTTGGCCAGTCCCTGTACACTGTTGGTGGGAATGTAAAATAGTACAACCACTTTGGAAAGCTCTTTGGATATTTTCCAAAAAGTTATAAATATATCTATCATGTCCAGCCATCCTAATTATAGGCATTTATCCAAGACAAACAAGGTCTTGTATAGAAATGTCCATACCAGCCTTCTTTGTAATGACCCAAAACTGGAAACAACCCAAATGTCTATCAACAGGTTAATGGATAAATAAATGGTGCTATAACCATGCAAATACCTGGCAATAAAAATAATTTATTATTGATACATGCAACAACAAAAATAAATCTCAAGTAATCATGCTGAGTAAAATAAGCCAGACAAAAAGAGATAATAGTATATTATTTCTTTTAAATAAAAATCTATAACATGGGGGGAGGATGCTGGGATTTACAAAGAAGAATGAGTAAACTTTTGGGGTGATGAATATTTTCATTATCTTGATTGTCATCACAGTCTCACAGAATATATATATATATATATATATATATATATGTATATATATACACACATACATATATAAACTTACCAAATTATACACTTTAAATATGTGTAGAAATGGAAAGTGAAATATTTGGGTTTAAAACCTTAGCCATACAATAGTCTTCCACTCAGCCTTTTCCAATTTCCCTCAAAAATAGTTTAAAAGACAGAAAAGAAGGCGAAGGGAAACATCTTTTAACACAATGACAAGTAAATTTGACAGCCAACATATTGACAGAATTTACGAGAACTTTCCACTCATTAAAAAGACATATACAGTGGAAAATGGAATGGTAAGTGATGGCCAACATGCTGTGCCACCTGAAATAGCACAAAATTGCAGGTGAGAGAGGCAGAGAGTTATGTTATCCCTCAACTTTTATTTGTTTTTGGCCTAGAAATCTGAAGTTTGTGATATCCAAACACTAGGAAGAGATATAATGCATTTTACATCAAATTCTATATAGATTCAAATACTTTCAATCCTGGAAATTACAATGACACACTCTATCCTAAGTTCTAACACTTCATATGCATTGATGAAAATAGGAAAAGTCCTGTGCATTCCCTACATTTGGAGAATGAAAGAATCAGGCAGTTAAGTTTCTCAGCTTCATCCAGAAAAGCACATAAGATCAAAATGAAATCAAGAAAAGAACCGTGTACATCAACTTCTCAACTGCAAATCTGTGTAGAGGCTTCTACATATAAATGGACAGTAAGCAGGATCAAAAACATACCACAAATGATGCTTCTTGGCACATACTGGGTTTAGATAAGTCTCTCTTTGTTCCAAGTGAAATAGAGAAAACTGTCAACTTAAGGCTTGTGAAAGAAAGTGGCAAAAAATGAAAAAGAGAAAATCACCCTTAAAACACACTGGAGGATTTTAACTCTGAAAAGTTATTTACTAAAGCATGAAGACAAATTTAGAAAATGTTTAGCACCATCAATAGAATATAAGAAGACATAGAAGGGCAGAGACAACCTGCTGTCCACCAAAATTTTGTTTCCTTCCCATAGCACAGAGTTTTTGCTGCCCAGCTAGGGCTACATTTCCCAGTACCTCCTATACTGACATGTTGCTGTGCAACTAATTCTTGCCAATGGAATGTGAATAGATGTGATGTGTGCTACTTCTAAACTAGAACTTTTAAAAAGTGGGTTGGATTTTTCAACTTTCTATTTACCTCTGAATATATACACAGATGGATACAGAAGGCTTTGCAATATGAGACCACGAAGTCACAAAACTGAAAATATTTGGGTCTCTGAATCGACATGTGGAGGATAACCACCAGCCAACCAGGAATCTGCATTGAATTATTATATGAGTGATTAATAGAACTCTATTGTGCTCAGCCACTGAAATACTGAGTCGCTTTGTAACAGCAATTAGTGGTACCATAATTACCACATGTGGCCTCTACAATACATAAACAAGAAGCCACTACATTAGAATGACCAGATAGAAAGTGATAACGGAATGAGATATGACAGTAGCAATGAAAAAAATAATTTGGTACCAAAAGAGTATAAGGAAACAAAAAATACAAACAATAGGGTTAAAATATCCATTTGGGAACAGGAGTGAAAGAGAAGAAATGTCATTTAAATATAACCAATAAAATGGATATGAAAAGTAAGAATGGTCTTCCTGAATGCAAAAGAAAAGAGAAAAATATAGTTTGAAGCAACAGAGAGGATATGATATTGAGAACCAGAGAAAAGAACAGGAATTATAAGTAATTCCAAGAAAAAAGAGTAAAATCATTCAAACAAGAGTAGTAATAAAGAGGTACTTGAAGAAAACTTACAGAGCAGTAGAAAGGCCCAAGTATGAAAATTATCTTTTATAGAATTCAAGGGATAAGTCCTAAATAAAAACCTGTTCTGGTGACATGCTTGAATTACAGCAATGAATGCAGAAAGCTTGTAGCAACTAGGAAAAAAGCACAACACGTTTATCTATAAATGAATAAATACAATGAAAGTTTTATATTTCTCCTCTTTAAGGTGAAATGTCAGAAGACAATGGAGTAAAAATGATGAGTATTGTCATAAAAAGTTGTATCTCAAGAAATCATCCTGTTTTCTTCTCTATATCATGTTAACTTATTTTAAAATATAGCAATTACAGCACAGGTATATGTTCTTGAATAGAACACATATACATAATTTTTAATGTAGTCTTATAAAGCTAGTACATATTTTCACAAAATGCTTTTCCTTTGTTAATAATTTTCTAATTCTTTACCTGGTTAATATTTCAAGAACATAGCTAACCTATTATTACTAATAATAAAGCATCAGCAAAAGTCAAGATGACATTGCTTCTTTCTGATCAATTCAAGGGAATATGGTAATGATGAGATTTCAACAGTGCATAATAACACTTTTATTCAAAATTTCTTTTTGAGATTGGTATCTTTGGCTCATATTCAGTGTGTCCCACATTTCTTGTCAGAAACATATTCTGTAGAAACATAATATTGCTTTTAGTTAAGAATTTTAGCCATGGATATATATTAACAAGATTCTCACTGTAAATTTGATGCCAATATAATACAAACAGTATTCAGCATGTTAGACTACTTAAAGAAATTAAGGAATATCATAAACAAATTTACAGTTAGGTGCTATATGCTAAATCTAATGAAGATATAAATTCAGAAGCATCTCCTTCAGGCCACGGTAAATATTCCAGTGAACTAATAATACAAAACTTGTGTAATGTAGAAGTTATTTGGAAACCTTAGTAACTATATTACTTTGGTAGAGTTACTTTTAAATGAATATTAAGAAATTTTTAGAAATTACAACCTATTGTTTGAAATATTTTGTCTATGTCCAGAGTGTTAGAAAACAGCATAGTACCATATGTAAGATTCTTTATCAGAATTAACCACTTATAACCCCAGTCATATCCAGCGGTTACCCTTACTTCCTATAGTATCCTACAGCTCCAACAATCCTAATAGCCTTTTAATACAGTGAAGCAAGACTAAAATTTAAAGCTGAGATCCAAATGGCCTGTTTTTTTTTTTTTTATGGTTTCCAATTCCAACATAGGATCTGGCAACAGACAGTCCTGGGCTTGAAGCCCAGTTCTACAAACTGTATGAGGCTAGGCAAGTTATTTCTCCTCTGTAAGATTGAGTTCCTTCATCTGTTAAATAGAAATAACATTACTTAATTCATAGTATTTGTGAGGCTTTATATTACCTATAAGGCACCTAGTACAATGTGTGGCACATGGTAAGCACTTACTAAATTTATAGATATCATTATAATCAACAACACAAATATTATAATTGCCAAGATTCTCTATTCTTAATTTTTCTAAAAGGAGACGAAGAAAATCTGTCTCCATGCAAAAAAACGTTCTCAATTAGCCATCAAACCATGAATTTTGTTTGTATCTCTCATTTTTGTTATAGGATTTCTAAAAGGGACATTCTCCATACATGAACAACTCTTTAAGTAAAATAATTTTTCACTTAATGAAAATGGAAACCCAATGACAGTTTTTACATCTGCTTTTAAAATTTTGCTTTTGGGTTTTTAACAAATTAAATTAACACATACATCAAACAGACTCTTCTAAAGTCAGGTGCCTACTGTAGTCAATAAAATTGGTCTTCTTATTCATCTGTGTCTTAAGTTGTTTCCTTTTTTTTTAACAAAGAAGTACACACTAAATCTTCTTTTAATTTTTTTTTAAATATGGGGGTCTTGCTATGTTGCCCAGGCTGAACTCGAATGTCTGGCATCAAGTAATCCTCTTACCTCAACAGTAGCTGGGACTACAGGCACATACCACCGCAACTATCTTTAAGTTTTCTTCTTAATAATAGCCCCTTGAGAGCAGCAACCCTTATCTTGTATACCCCTGTGCTGTCTCTGCCTAGCAACTACCAGGCTCATAGGGGGCATTCAATAAATGTTCATTGAATTAATGAATTCAGAGTTTATTTAGTTTAAATGGCTTTACAGGCCGGGCACGGTGGCTCATGCTTGTAAGCCTAGCACTTTGGGAGGCCCAAGCGGGTGGATCATTTGAGGTCAGGTGTTCCAGACCAGCCTGGCCAACATGGTGAAACCCTGTCTCTACTAAAAATACAAAAATTAGCCAGGGGTGGTGGCGAGTGCCTGTAATCCCAGCTACTCAGGAGGCTGAGGCAGGAGAATGGCTTGCACCTGGGAGGCGGAGGTTGCAGTGAGCAGAGATTGCACCACTGCACTCCAACCTGGGAGACAGAGTGAGATTCTGTCTCGAAATAAATAAATAAATAAAAATTAAAATTAAAAAATGGCTTTACAAATGGTCTATATCCTTACATAATTACCGCTTAAAATACTGAACCAATGCACAAAAATAGATGATAGCTAAAATTTATTGAGTGCTTACTATGTATTAATCACTATGCTAAGCATTTCACGTGTATTATTTAATACTCACAAGAACTCTATTAAATAGGTACTATTACAATCATTATTTTATAGAGTGAGGAGTCAGATTTACCAAGAGGTTAAATAATTGGCTCAAGGGCATACAGATGGAGCCAAAATTTGAACTTAAGATGCCTAACTCAAGAGCCTGTTGGAGTAAGCACTTTACTATAATTGTCTCCAAAGCTTGGTTTTTGTATAGAAAGCACTTCATACTTGGAATAAGAAGACCTGGATTACTGACCTCTGCTGCTAATATGCTTCACGACCTCAGACAAGCCTCTCTAAGTTTCAGTTACCTATAACTATCAAAACAAGAAGATAGTTGTGAGAAACAAATAATACATGTTAAAGCACTTTCCAACTGTATATTTACACAGTATGTGTAACAACATATATTGTCTACATATATTAATATGTAGGCCAGGCATGGTAGCTCATGCCTGTAATCCCAGCACTTTGGAAGGCCAAGGCAGGTAGATCACTTGAGCCCAGGAGTTCAAGACCAGCCTGGGCAACATGACAAAGCCCTGTGTCAACAAAATTACAAAAATTAGCTAGCCATAGTGGCACATGCCTATAGTTACAGCTATTTGGGAGGCTGAGGTGGGAGGATCACCTGAGCCTGGCAGGTCAAGGCTTCAATGAGCTGTGATTGCACACCTGCACTCTAGCCTGGCCAACAAAATGAGACCCTGTCTCAAAAATAAAAATAAAAAAGCATGTATATTTATCTTTAAAATATTTGAAAATAGAAGGAAAAAAGATAAGCATAAATATTGTAAGGAAATAACAGTATAGAATATAATTTTGTAGGCCTAGTAGAAATAAAAATACCATTCAGGAAAGGTTCAAGAATAAACTTTTAAATATCTACACAAGGCTTCAAAAAAATCTGAGTTTCTCTACTCAACATTAATAGAAAACAACCCCGTACTAATTTTATGATACCAAGTTGAACTAGAAGCAAAAATAACAATGTCTTAACTTTGTATGTGTAAAAGCTCTTTTAAATCCATTGCTGCAACTGCAAGATGGAGTTTTAGTATCAGTGAGATTAAACAAAAGAAGAGGAATGAAGCAAAGAACAGAGACATGAAAGACCAACAGATAGGGATTTTTGTCCTGCTCTTCCTTTTACTCTCTATGTGGACTTGAGTAAAATACTTAACCTTTCTGATCATCAGTTTCTTTATGTGTAAAATGGGAAAAATATTAGTAATGAATGTGTTGTGAAGATGCAATAACATAATTTATAGCAAGCGTATCGTAGGGCAAAGCCCAGTTTAGGGATTCAATAAACGGTAGTGTGCTTATTATCTATTAGTTTATACAGCTGAGTGAATTAAAGACACAAGTAGTCATATCTTGCTCAAGGTCACCCAATTATTATAGAAAAGAAACAAGACTAGAACTTAACATCCTTTAGTTCTTACTCTAGCAATTTTTAAATTTCGTAAGAAATAATGTAGCTTTGTAGTATTTCTTTACCAGAGAGGACTATAAAAAATACTCATTCCCACTTAAGAAATGATTGAATTTTTGCTCCTATGAGATAATATTAATTCACACAGGCTGTTATTTACTGAAAGGTGTCCAAGCACATTGATTTTATATTGGAATATTCATCTCAGAAAAAACAAGCAGTTGAAGTATAAATAATTGTCAAGTCAATCTCTGGATTGCTTATTATTACAGAAATAAATTAAACTTTGCTCTAGATTTTTGACATGTAATTCTGATACTAATAGATTCACATCCATTTGTCTTTCCTCTACCTGCTAACAGGAAGCAGTCGGTAATGGTGTGTCAGAAATCTACCAGTAACTGCCTAATGTTTCCCTTAAACAGAAAGCTACTGTCTACAATCACATCAGCAATTGTCAAGTTTACTGTAATGAAGGGAAGAGCACCAAAACGGCTCTGCTATAAAAAACAGATGTTTCACCTGGAATCCCACTCCTGAACTGATTAGAAGCACAGTTATCAGTCCCTATCTTACAGAAATCCAAGATTGAACCTCAATCTTGCTAAACCATCAACTAAGACATACATTGTTTCCCTCATTCCCCTAACAGGCAAAGAGGAAAACAGCATTTCTTTTGTTAGACACAGATATTTTTATTCATTTTTATTCATCACCACCTCTAAGATTTCTCTTCAATTCTACTGGAATTATTCCTGCAAATGTTTTTTTTTATTATTGTACTTTAAGTTTTAGGGTACATGTGCACAATGTGTAGGTTTGTTACATATGTATCCATGTGCCATGTTGGTGTGCTGCACCCATTAACTCGTCATTTAGCATTAGGTGTATCTCCTAATGCTATCCCTCCCCACTACCCCCACCCCACAACAGTCCCCGGAGTGTGATGTTCCCCTTCCTGTGTCCACGCGTTCTCATTGTTCAATTCCCACCTATGAGTGAGAACATGTGGTGTTTGGTTTTTTGACCTTGCAATAGTTTACTGAGAATGATGATTTCCAGTTTCATCCATGTCCCTACAAAGGACAGAACTCATCATTTTTTATGGCTGTATAGTATTCCATGGTGTATATGTGCCACATTTTCTTAATCCAGTCTATCGTTGTTGGACATTTGAGTTGGTTCCAAGTCTTCACTATTGTGAATAGTGCCGCAATAAACATATGTGTGCATGTGTCTTTATAGCAGCATGATTTATATTCCTTTGGGTATATACCCAGTAATTGGATGGCTGGGTCAAATGGTATTTCTAGTCTAGATCCCTGAGGAATTGCCACACTGACTTCCACAATGCTTGAACTAGTTTACAGTCCCACCAACAGTGTAAAAGTGTTCCTATTTCTCCACATCCTCTCCAGCACCTGTTGTTTCCTGACTTTTTAATGATGGCCATTCTAACTGGTGTGAGATAGTATCTCATTGTGGTTTTGATTTGCATTTCTCTGATGGCCAGTGATGATGAGCATTTTTGCATGTCTTTTTTGGCTGCATAAATGTCTTCTTTTGAGAAGTGTCTGTTCATGTCCTTTGCCCACTTTTTGATGGGGCTGTTTGTTTTTTTCTTGTAAATTTGTTTGAGTTCATTGTAGATTCTGGATATTAGCCCTTTGTCAGATGAGTAGGTTGTGAATATTTTCTCCCATTTTGTAGGTTGCCTGTTCACTCTGATGGTAGTTTCTTTTGCTGTGCAGAAGCTCTTTAGTTTAATTAGATCCCATTTGTCAATTTTGGCTTTTGTTGCCATTGCTTTTGGTGTTTTAGACATGAAGTCCTTGCTCATGCCTATGTCCTGAATGGTAATGCCTAGGTTTTCTTCTAGGGTTTTTATGGTTTTAGATCTAACATGTAAGTCTTTAATCCATCTTGAATTAATTTTTGTATAAGGTGTAAGGAAGGGATCCAGTTTCAGCTTTCTACATGTGGCTAGTCAGTTTTCCCAGCACCATTTATTAAATAGGGAATCCTTTCCCCATTGTTTGTTTTTGTCAGGTTTGTCAAAGATCAGATAGTTGTAGATATGCGGCGTTATTTCTGAGGGCTCTGTTCTGTTCCATTGATCTATATCTCTGTTTTGGTACCAGTACCATGCTGTTTTGGTTACTGTAGCCTTGCAGTATAGTTAGAAGTCAGGTAGCATGATGCCTCCAGCTTTGTTCTTTTGGCTTAGGATTGACTTGGCGATGTGGGCTCTTTTTTGGTTCCATATGAACTTTAAAGTAGCTTTTTCCAATTCTGTGAAGAAAGTCATTGGTAGCTTGATGGGGATGGCATTGAATCTATAGATTACCTGGGGCAGTATGGCCATTTTCACGATATTGATTCTTCCAACCCATGAGCATGGAATGTTCTTCCATTTGTTTATATCCTCTTTTATTTCATTGAGCAGTGGTTTGTAGTTCTCCTTGAAGAGGTCCTTCACATCCCTTGTAAGTTGGATTCCTAGGTATTTTATTCTCTTTGAAGCAATTGTGAATGGGAGTTCACTCATGATTTGGCTGTTTGTCTGTTATTGGTGTATAAGAATGCTTGTGATTTTTGTACATTGATTTTGTATCCTGAGACTTTGCTGAAGTTGCTTATCAGCTTAAGGAGATTTTGGGCTGAGACGATGGGGTGTTCTAGATATACAATCATGTCATCTGCAAACAGGGACAATTTGACTTCCTCTTTTCCTAATCGAATACACTTTATTTCCTTCTCCTGCCTAATTGCCCTGGCCAGAACTTCCAACACTATGTTGAATAGGAGTGGTGAGAGAGAGCATCCCTGTCTTGTGCCAGTTTTCAAAGGGAATGCTTCCAGTTTTTGCCCATTCAGTATGATATTGGCTGTGGGTTTGTCATAGATAGCTCTTATTCTTTTGAGATACGTCCCATCAATACCGAATTTATTGAGAGTTTTTAGCATGAAGGGCTGTTGAATATTGTCAGAGGCCTTTTCTGCATCTATTGAGATAATCATGTGGTTTTTGTCTTTGTTTCTGTTTATATGCTGGGTTACATTTATTGATTTACATATGTTGAACCAGCCTTGCATCCCAGGGATGAAGCCCGCTTAATCATGGTGGATAAGCTTTTTGTTGTGCTGCTGGATTCAGTTTGCCAGTATTTTATTGAGGATTTTTGCATCAATGTTCATCAAGGATATTGGTCTAAAATTCTCTTTTTTGGTTGTGTCTCTGCCCGGCTTTGGTATCAGGATGATGCTGGCCTCATAAAATGGGTTAGGGAAGATTCCCTCTTTTTCTATTGATTGGAATAGTTTCAGAAGGAACGGTACCAGTACCACATGGATTCACAGCCGAATTCTACCAGAGGTACAAGGAGACACAGATATTTTTAGATTATTGTCAAAACCCAGAGCTGTACTGGGGTCATTGGTGCTACTATATAATCTTTCATCTTTTTATCAGAGAGGTCCGGGCTGTTTCTTCATTTGTGCTGGAAATCTATGATCAAGGCAATGGAAATACAAATATTAAAGTAGATAATGTTTCTGTCCTCAAGAAGCTCTCAGGCTAATGGAAGAGACACATATGCAATGATTTTTACAACACAGTGTGCAGAAAACATGGGCACGTAGATGGAAAATGAAAAGAAAATGAGCAAGTGATGAGAATAGAACCCTTAAATACATACAGAAGGAACTATATCAGCAAATACAACTGAAAAATGAAATAGCCTGGCATAGTCAGGAAATGGGAGTTATGGAAAAACCTAGTGGAAGGAGGGACAACTGAGGGTAGAAAGACACAGAGAGCCCAACTCATGAAGGATCCTGTATGTTATTTTGAAACCCTGGGACTTTACTTTGAGGACTAATTAGAAGCTGGTAAGAGAAGAGACATGGTCAAATATATATTCAAAAGTTTTCACCTCAGCTGATTTAGATGGCAAAAAAAGTTCAAATGCCAGTGTGTGGGCTAACCCACATGACCATTGTCCCACAACCCAAAAATGTAAAGCATATTATTGTATTTCTATATTAACAGTCACTGGATAGGAACCAGCTTTTTTTGTTCATTTTACCATTTTAATAACAGTGTTCTGTGAACTATAAATGGCATCTTGCAGAATCTAATGTGTATCAGAAACTGCAATGATAGAAAGAGAAAGAAGGGAAGAATAGAGAAAACAGTGATTGACCAGTTATCTACCATGTACCAGATACTTTGTGTTAGGTGCCCTGAATATGTTCAATCTTCCCAATAAGGCAAATCCTATCACATCAACTTTACGGATATGTAAACAGAGTTTCAAAAAAATTAAGTTTCCAGTATATACATATATTGCTCAGATCTATACCTAGAGCTGTCAGTCTTCAAAGTGTTTAATCTTTTCACTACACCACTCTATCTCCTTGAAAAAACAGAAAGAATGAAGAGCACAAGATAAAGAAAAAGTTGGATAGGCACTCTAAAATACATGAAAACATAGGTACCTGTGCTGCTAGCAAGTATTTGCATTTAAATGCTACTACAAAGAGATTTCAGAATATGACATTCTGAAGTGGTCAATGAATCCTATCAACACAAGTATAAATTTGAAAAAAAAATTTAAAAATCACAACAATCTCAGGCAGCTGGAAATAAAGCAAAGGTAGACAACAGATTGAGAAGCACTTATTCTTTAAAAACATCAGAGCTTTTGTATGAACAGAAGAAGTTTGAGATTTTCTTGCTTGAAGCTACTCCCTTCCCACTCCCCACCTCCACGGTTGAGAACAATAGTTTTGCCAATGTGATGCTAACCAAAAAACAAAACAAAATGAAACAAAAAACAGCAACTTTGCTACCAGAGGCAGACTTGATTTGGGACACAAAGACAATAGCCCATGATTCTGTGAGCTTTTTAAGTTTACAAAGTGGTAAACTTTGTAGAAAACAAATAGGCAAAGACTACAGCTTTGCTGATCTGAAGTTGCAGTTCCAGCTGGGGCTATGACAGAACAGAAATTTCAAGGGATCCTAGAAATGAATCATAGGAGGGCTGAAACACACTTGCCACATATCCCTTGCTGTAGGTATAGGTTATGAGACCTCAGAGAAACTACAGCAAAAAGTAAAAGCCAAGACAGACTTGAGTAACAGCTACAATTCTGAATAGGCTCTCCAAATTGCACACTGGTCCATTGGCAAGAGGGTAGAAACCTTATGAGCCTGAGGTATTTGAGCACAAGTGCTACATAAATCACTAGCGAAATACTAAGCAATGTAGACACAGAAGAAGTGACTTACAGGAAGCCAGACTAAAAAATAAAAATAAAATGTGATGCAACCAAAATAGTTGTTAAGGTGAAACTTACAGCTTCAAATGCTTTAGTAGAAACAAATAAATCTATCGTCAATAATCAACACTTCTACTTCAAGAAGCTAAAGCAATTTACAGATTCAATGCTATTTCTATCAAACTACCAATGGCATTCTTCACAGAACTAGAAAAACATATTTTAAATTCTATATGGAACCAAAAAAGAGTTTGAATAGCCAAAGCAATTTTAAGCAAAAGAACAAAGCTGGAGGAATCACGTTATCTGAATTTAAACTATACTACAAAGCTACAGTAGCCAAAAAAGCATGGTAGTGGTACAAAAAAACAGACACATAGGCCTATGGAACAGAATAGAGAGCCCAGAAATAAAGCCTCACGTGACCATCTGATCTTTGACAAAGCTATCCAAAAAAATCAATGGGGAAAAGATTTCCTATTCAATAAATAGTGCTGGGATAACTGGCAAGCCATATGCAGAAGATTGAAGCTAGATGCCTTCCTTACACTATATACAAAAATCAACTTGAGATGTGTTAAAGGCTTAAATGTAAAACCCCAAAGTATAAAAACCCTGGAAGACAACCTAGGCAGTACCATCCTGGACATGGGAATGGGCAAAGATTTCATGACAAAGACATCAAAAACGATAACAACAAAAGCAAAAATTGACAAATGAGAACTAATTAAACGTAAGACCTTCTGTACAGCAAAAGAAGCTATCAACAGAATAAACAGACAACCTACAGAATGGGAGTAAATATTTGCAAACTATGCATCTGACAAAGGTCTAAAATCCAGCATCTAAAAAGAACTTAAACAAATTTACAAGAGAAAATAAAACAACCCCATTAAAAAGTGGGCAAGGACATGAACAGACACTTCTCGAAAGAAGACATACATGCAGCCAACAAGCATATGAAAAAAATCTCAAAATCACTGATCATTAGAGAAATTCAAATCAAAACCATAATGAGATACCATCTCATACCAGCCAAAATGGCTATTAATTGAAAGTCAAAAAATAACAGATATTGGTGAGGTTGCAGAGAAAAGGGAACCCTTATACACTGTTGATGGGAGTGTAAAGTAGTTCAACTATGGTAGAAAGCAGTATGGCAATTCCTCAAAGAGCTAACAGCAGAACTACACTTTGACCCAGAAATCCCATTACCGGGTACACACCCAGAGGAATATAAAGCATTCTACCACAAAGACATACACATGTGAATGTTCACTGTAGCACTGTTCACAATAGCACAGACATGGAATCAACCTAAATGCCCATCAATGACAGACTGGATAATAAAATGTGGTACATATATACCATGGAATATTATGCAGCCACAAAAAAGAATGAGATCATGTCTTCTGCAAGAACATGGATGGAGCGGGAGGCTATCATCCTTAGCAAACTAATACAGGAACAGAAAACCAAATACTTCATGTTCTCACTTATAAGTGAGAGCTAAATGATAAGAACATATAAACACAAAGAAGGAACAGGAAACAACAGACACTGGGGTCTACTTGAGCGGGGAGGGTGGGAGGAGGAAGAGGAGCAGGAATAATAGCTCTCGTGTAATAAGATTAATACCTGGGTGATGTAGTAATATGTATGACAAACCCATGTGACATGTGTCTATTTATGTAACAAACCTTCACATACACCTCCAAACCTAAAACAAAAATTTAAAAAAAGAGTAACAAATCAAACCCAAAGTAATCACAAGGAAAGAAATAATAAAAATCAGAGTGGAAATCAATAATATACAAAACAAAAAAATAAAAAATTGATGAAACCAAAATGTGGCTCTTTGAAAAGATAGAGAAGCCAGGCACGGTGGCTCATGCCCGTAATCCCAGCACTTTGGGAGGCTGAGGCAGATGGATCGCCTGAGGTCGGGAGTTCAAGACCAGCCCGGCCAACATAGTGAAACCCCGTCTCCACTAAAAATACCAAAAATTAGCTGGGCGTGGTGGCGGGCACCTGTAATCCCAGCTACTAGGGAGGCTGGGGCAGGAAAATCGCTTGAACCAAGGAGGTGGAGGTTGCAGTGAGCTGAGATCATGCCATTGCACTCCAGCCTAGGCAACAAAAGCAAAACTCCATCTCAAAAAAAAAAGAAAAGAAGAGAAATTTGATAATCTTTAGCCTAAAACTAACAAAGAAAAAGAAAAGACATACACTTCCAAAATCAGTAATGAAAGCTAGGACTCCACAGAATTTGAAAAGAAAGTAAGAAAGTAAGTTGACCCCACACCTGAAACTAATAATTCATGTTATTAGTTTCACATCTATAGGATTTTGATGGTCTCTGCCTCTGAAAGAGTTGCAGTAAGTCATTACTTATTCCTGTAATTTCCATTTCTCTTTCACATTTAAAAGGACTTTTTTTGAAAATCAACAAGCTTCTTATTCTTTCCAAATCTTAATTATTGTAAATAGTGCTTGCTGCACAAACATGGGAGTGCAGACATCCCTTCGATATACTGATTTCCTTTCTTTTTGTTATATACCCAGCAGTGGAATTGCAGGATCACAAGGTAGCTCAATTTTTGATAACACAATAGGGTGACTATAGTCAACAACAACTTAATTGTATATTTTAAAATAACTTAAAGAGTATAATTGTATTGTTTGTAACTCAAAGGACAAATGCATGACTGTAAGGATATCCATTCTTCATGATGTGCTTATTTCACATTGCATATCTATACCAAACATCTCATGTACTGCATAAATATATAAACCTACTATGTACCTATAAACTTTTTTTAAATATTAAAAAACAAAAATTCCCCAAGTGAAATTTTCATTGGAAAAAAATCAACAAACTTCAATGTTTATTCAGTGAATATTTACAGAGCACTTAGTTTGTCTAGGCATTCTGTTGACTGCTGCAGACGTTGTAACGAATAAAATAGCCTCCACCTATAAAATAAAGCTCACAGCTCAATGAGAAAGACATAAGTATAAACAAATAATCACAATCTAGTGTGCTGAGTTGTGAAATGCTATGGGGATGCTGGAGAAGAAGTGCCTAATTCTTCCTAAATGAAAGAGGAAAGTGCATAGTGGGCTGGGGACAGAGGGTTGGAGGTTATATGTTGAAGCTGGTGCTTGAATGATGACTGACTGAAGATCGCCTGAATGACCACCTGATGATGATGGAATGGAAAAGAATTTCAGAAAAGGTACAATCCCATGCATAAAAGAATCATGAGTGTGTGTACCCAAGACTATTTCTATCAATAGTCATAGAATTTAATAGGTCAGAAGAAAAGGCAAGCTCACTAGTGACCTATAAGCACCCACGAAATGAGAAACAGCTTTTTCTTTTTTAGAACTCTATTTGAAATCTTAGAACACCACCAGCCTTGAAAGGTCCTGAGATGTCTTCTCATCCAACTCTTTTGCTTTTAGGTGGGTAAAATGAGGCTAGAAACATTAGGAATGTTCAATTACCTTGCATTTATTGGTCATATCCTGTGTTGAAAAACCTCTACTTTAAAGGGCCCAGCATGTATTCTTCATGACACCTCCTCTACAAGAGTGAGTCAAATACAAAATCAGATCTTCATCTTAACTTTCCCAATTGCCCAGCCCATGCTTGCTATTTCTAGTCTACACAAAACTTGGCCCAGAGGAGAATAAAAAATATATATAAACATATAATTATATTTATATATAAATTTATATATTGTTATTAAAGAGAATAAAAGAATATATATAAGAATAAAAATACACACACACACGCGCACACACATACACACATATGTTTAACCACACTTAGTTTCACATTTCTTCAGGCTAATGAGACAGAAGAAAAAAATCTATTACCTGGTAACAGCCTAACTATCTACCTAGATTTGCAGATAACTGTTTTCCAAAAAAAGAACGAAATCACCATTAAATGGTAGAATTACAGTCTTTGAGAGATAGTGAGGTATCACTGCAAGATTTGATTAATCACAACTTGATACAATGAAAATGTCAAGCAGTAACGAAACATAATGTCAAACCACAAAATAGTGCTTGCACATGCAGTTAATATCATGATCTTCCCCACTCAATACTGATTTTGTTTATGACATTTATAATGAGCTTTTGACATTTGAGTGATAGCTACACTGAGATAAGAAATTAGAATGCCTGGGTATTAGCTTTTCTTAAGCAATAGGTACTGTCTAAACTGGAATTACAAAGTATTGACAACTAAAATTGTTTTAAATGTCTTGAAGATTCTAAGTTTCAGGCCTGAGATGTGGAGGATGGAAGTCCCTATGGATCATCTAATCTAGTGATTGTCATTCTGTTTTCCAACCAAGGGATAAGACACTGTCATGCAGGCCATCCCTAGAAGGGTGTGGGCTGGAACCTAGACAAGATAATTAGACTTAAAAAAAAGGCCACATTGTTGGAATCTTTCATGGGCCCCTTGCCATAATCATTAAAGAGATTTTGATATTAAATGTTAATAATTTCATAACAGAAACAAAAAATCAAACACTGTTTATTCTCATTTATAAATGGGAGCTAAACAACAGATACACATGAACATACAGAGGGAAATAATAGACACTGGGGACTCCAAAAGTGAGGAGGGTGGGAGGGAGGTAAGCCCGGAAAAATTACCTATTGGGTACAATGTTACTATTTGGGTAACCCAAACCCCAGCATTACACAATACACTCATGTAACAAATCTACACATGTACTCCCTGAATCCATAAAAATAAAAAATAAAAATAAAATCATGCTAATGATTCAGAAAACAGTAATAAGTCAGCCCCGTGAGTCTATACCTTACTCCAAACAAAAGGCTCAGAAAAGCCATCTTAGTTGCCTTGTCCAAGGAACAGGTTCGTCAGTACGTTAACTGTAGTAATTATTCCTAATATTGTATCTGTATCTACTAAGGGAGACAGTATATCAAACTCTCCACAGGGAGAAAGAGCATATATGATTTAAAGCCTCCCCCAGGGGGGATCCACTTTCCAGATGAGAATCACTAATTTTGTGAATCACTTAATTTTACAGATCTGAGATCTGGAAGAAGTCAGGGATTTGCATAAAGTTCTACTGCAAATTAATGACAGAGGTAGCTAAGGACCCATTTCTTGACTGCAAGTTATGTGAGAGTAGTGCCAATAAAAATAAACCCCTCACAATTATAGCTTTGGCTGGTTTACAGAGCAGTTCTATGTCCATCATTTCAACTGATGTACATAATAATCCTAAGGGGTAAGGATGCTAAGGATTATTATTCTTATTTTGTAGATGAGAAAACAAACACCCAGAGAGGTAAAATGGTTTACCTGAGGTCACATCAGCAATTTGGTAAAAATAAGCCTAAATTCCAATATTTCTGACCCTGTATTCATTGTTGTTAGCAAACCACTCCATTAATTCATCTGGAAATCAATGTTTCCATTAAGATAGTGTTATTTTCATTCTCAAGACACTAAGTCCCAGTCTAGGACTCAATCTGCATTCATCACCTTTTATAAGATGATCCAGCCATTGCAGCACAAGGTAATTTCATGAGGGCATATATGGTCTAAACTTTGCCCAGGTCTTCAATTTAGTCTTCAACAAAATCTAAATACAACCCAAGTATTGATCTGGGGTAATATCATTTGGCATTGAAAAGGCTTCCAAAGGGAAGATAATTTTATTCTTTCTCTGCTTAGGTTGTCATACACTTTGCTCATATTCCTTCTAAAAATGAAAACATACAGCCAGTCTGTGTGTTATACTGTTGCTTGTTCTTAGTAAATTGTTATTTTAACTGACTACCATTAAGAATTCACAAACATTTTGAAAACATTTATCAAATAAATAAATTATTACGTGTCATGTACATACAATATGTCAAAGATAGAGAATGATATTCATATGTCCTATTACCTTTATGACATGTTCACATCAATCCTATATACAGGTATTATTAGTCACATTTTGTACATAGAGCGGTGATACACATGTAATAAAGCTAAATTTTAAGTCAGGCCTGGCTAACCATAGATAGTGCCTATGCTCTTTCCATTAAGTAACATTGCATCTTAATAATAACAGCAAAAGATGTATAAGCCAAGAGATTAAGGGAATCATTTAAGAATGCTTAGTACATTGAGTGATATGCCATGGTTTTTACTGCTGTGTCTTTTACTATTCCATCTGCCAGGAATACTCTTTTTTTCTTTGTTTAAAGAATATCTATTATTTATCCTTTTAGACGAAACTCAATAGTAACAGTTAGGAAATATTACCTGGCACCTCCCAAAAGAGGCTATTGCTCTCTTCTCCTGACATACTCACATTGTATTCTACTTACTTAGTCTCTCTCTCTCTCTTGCAACTAACCTGAATGCCTTAAGGAGAACAACTACATCTTTATTCTTATATCTTTATAATCTCTGTAACCCCAATGTCTAGTCCAATCTCTAACCTATGCAGGGAAAATTTTTGGAAAATTTATTATAAATAGGTGTTGAATTTTGCCAATACTTTTTCTGCATCAGCTGATATGATCATGTGATTTTTTTCATCTTTAGCATATTTATATGATGGATTACAATCCTTCATTTATGAATGCTGAACCAGCTTTGTGCCACTGGAAAAAACCCCACTTAGTCTTGGTATATAATTCTTTTTATATATTGATAAATTCTCTTTACAAATATTTTGTTCATAAATTTTGCATCCATACTGGTCTGTAGTTTTACCTTTTTAATTTGCACTCCGTTCTCATTTTGGCATTGGAGCAATACTGAGCTCATAAAAGAAGGTGGAAAGTGTTTTGTTCTTCTCTATTTTCTGGAAGAGACAGTGCCATAAACTGAATTGTGACCCCCAAAAGTAGTATTTTGAAGACCTCTCAATGTGATGACATTTGGAGATGGGGCCTTAGGGAGGTGATTAGCTTTAGATGAGGTCATAAAGGTGGGGTCCTTATGTTGGGATCAGTACCCTTATAAGAAGAGACACTAGAGAGCTTGCTTGCTTTCTCCACAGTGTGAACACACAGCAAGAAGGTAACCAGGAAGAGACTCCTTATCAGAACTTAACCATGCTGGCACCCTGATCTTAGACTTCCATTCTCCAGAAGTGTAAGAAAATAAATTTCTGTTGCTTAAGCAACCTAGTCTATGATATTTTGTTATGGCACCTAAAGCTGACTTGGATAAAGAGTGTAGAGCTGATGCTAAATCTACTTTATATATTTGGTAGAATCCTCCAGTGAAACAATTAAAGCTTGTACACATCCTTTTTGAAAACGTTTTTATTTTTCTAAACTACAAATTCAATGTCCTTAACAGTTATAGAGCTATTCAAATTATATATTTCATGTTTTGTAACTTGTAGTGTTTGTACTTCTCAAGGAATTGTCTCATTTCATCTAACTTGCCAAATTTATGTGTGTAGGGCTATTCATATTACTCCTTTGTTATTTTATTGACATCTTCAGAGTCTATGGTGATATCTCCTATTTCATTCCTAATATTAATAATTTGTGTCTTTTTGTGTTTTCATCAGCCATACTGGAGGTTTTTATTTTATCATTTCTTTTGATCTTTTCAAAGAACCCGCTTTTGCTAGATTGATTTTCTCTACTGTTTTTCATTTTCAATCTCAATGATTACTCCAATTATTATTTCTTGCCTTCAGTTTGCATTGGGTTAATTTTTATCTTCTTTATATGACTTCTTTGAAGGAAGGAGCTTAGATTGCTGATTTTAGACTTTCTTCTTTTCTAATATAAGTATTTAGAACTATACATTGCCCTCTCAGTACTGGTTTAGATATCGGCCACAAATTTTGGTAAGTTGTATTTTCATTTTCATTCACTTCACTGTGTTTTTTAAATTTCATTGGGACTTTTAAAACCATAAATTATTTATAAATGCATTGTTTAGTTTACAAATGTTTGAAGATTTATTTTTATTTTTCTGTTATTGGCTTTTAGTTCCATTCACTGTGATCAAAAAACCCACTCTGCATCATTTCAATTATTTGGAATTTCCTAAAATTTGTTAAGGTGTACTTAATGTCCCAGGATATGGTATATCCTCTATATATGGGATATATAAATTGAAATTTCCCAAAATTTGTTAAGGTGTGCTTAATGTCCCAGGATATGGTATATCTTCTATTCAATGCCACAGTCATTTGAAAAAATTATTTATTCTCATATTGGGTGGAGTGTTCCATAAATGTTGATTGATGCCTGTGGGTTGATGGTACTCAATTTCTAAGTCGTTGATTATTTTACATCTAGATGTGCTACCAATTGTTGAGAGAGGGGTGTTGAAGTCTTCAGCTATTCTGAATTTATGTATTTCCTCATTCAGTTTTATTAGTTTTTGCTTCAAATACTTTTCAGCTTTGTTGTTTGATACATACACATTTAGAAGAAGATGCCTCCTTGGTGAATTGACATTTTTGTCATTACGTGAAGTGCTTCTCTGTCTCTGATAATTTTCTTTGTTCTACTTATTTGATATGCATATATATACTTCTGGTTTATTACAATCAATGTGTGTGTGTGCTTGTGTGTGTATGTTTGCATGTGTGTGTGTGAATCTCCATCATTTTACTTTCAATCTATCCATATCATAATATTTGAAATACATTTATTGTAGAAAGTATATAGTTGCATCTCTCTCTTTTACTTAGTCATGCTGCCAATTTCTGCCTTTTAATTGCTGTAAATAAGGCCACTTACATTTAATGTAATTATGCATATGTTAGGGCTTGATTCTATAATTTTGTTTAATTTTCTATTTGTTCTCTCTGCATTCATGTCTCCATTTACTTTTTCTGGCCTTTCTGTAGGTTAACTGAACTTTTCTTCTTTTAGAATTCTGTTTTGAATCATTCATAGTGTTTTTGAGTATATCTCTTTCATCAGCATGTAGTGGTTGCTCTAGGTAGCATACCATATATACATAACTTATCATAGTCTACTTTATCAACATTTAACAGTTTGAGTGAAGTATGCAGAAATTTTACATCTCTTTTAATCTCTTAATGCTCTACCATTTATAACACAATTACCTTAAATATTTCCTCTACATGCATTGAACTGCATTAGATGCTGTTCTACTTTTGTTTCAACTTTCAAACATAATTAAGAACAGAGTAGAAGAAACAATATTTTGGTTTTTTTTAATTCCTTCATGATGTTCCAAGATTCTTTCTTCTTCTTCTTTTTTTTTTTTTTTTTTTTTTCTGAGATGGAGTCTTGCTTTGTCACCAGGCTGGAGTGCAGTGGTACGCTCTCAGCTCACTGTAATCTCTGCCTCCCAGGTTCAAGCGATTCTCCTGCCTCAGCCTCCCGAGTAGCTGGGACTACAGGCATGCACCACCACACCCAGCTATTTTTTGTATTATTAGTAGAGACGGGGTTTCACCATGTTTTCCAGGATGGTCTCGATCTCTTGACCTTGTGGTCCACCTACCTCTGCCTCCCAAAGTGCTGGGATTACAGGAGTGAGCCATCACGCCCAGCCAGATTCTTTCTTTTATAATTTTCCTTTCCTTTTAAGAACTTCTTTTAGCTATTCTTGCTGCATGGCAACAATTTTATTAGCTTTCCTTCATTCATCTGAGAGTGCTTTGATTTTCTCTTCATTCCTGAAACATATTTTCACTGGATATAGAATTCTAGGTAGATAGGTATTTTCTATACCACTTGAAAATGTTATAGCACTTTATTGTGGGTTCCATGATCTCTTATTATAAATCCTCTATCTTTCAAATTTTTTTTCTCTATAAGTAAGCATTTTTTTCCTCTGTTTTCTTTCAAAAAGTTTTTTAATTTAGTTTTTGAAATTTGGCTATGATATGTCTTGCCATGGTTTTATTTGGGTTTATCCTGTTTTAAGTTTCACCCAATCTATAGGTTTATTTATTTCCTATGATTTAGAAATTTTCAGCCATTACTTGTATGAATGATTTTCAGCTCCAGTCTCTTTCTCCTTTGCTTCTGGAACTTCAATAACATGAATTTAGATCATTCCGTTGAATTCCCTGATGTTTCTGATGCTCTGTTGTTTTTCCTTTTTTTTTTTTTTTAAACTATTGTCCTCCTGTTGCTTGGAATGGATAATTGTAACATTCTACATTAATGTTCATTGACACTTTCCTTTGTCCTCCTCATTCTATTGAGCACATTCACTGAGTTTTTCTTTCATTTATTGTATTTTCCAGTTCTAAAATTTCCATGTGGTTGTTCTTTGTATCTTCTATTTCATTACTAAAACTGTGTTTTGCATTTGTTTTAAATGTGTAATAGTTTCTAAAAGAATTTTTATGATGGCTGCTTTAAAAAACCTCAGCAGATACTTCTGTGTCATCTTAATGTTGGTGTCTGTTTGTTATCTTTTGTGCTTCGAGTTGAGATTTCCCCAGTTCTTGCTATGACAGATTACTTTTAACTAAAATCTAAATATTTTTATATTATCTTATGAAATCCTGGATTTTATATCAATCTTGTGTTTTAGCAGTGTTCTTTTAACATTGTTCTAATGAAGAAAAGGGGAGGTTACCTCATTACTTCCAGGTATGGATAGAAGTCCAGATTCTCCACTTGCCTTCTATTGATACCAGAGGGATGAAGGGACCATGTTACTGTGAGGTAGAGGTTATCATTCAGTCTCCCCACTAGGCTTCCAGTAATAGCACTCTAGCGTCACATTGTTTTGCAAGTCCTCAAGTCCCCAGATGGCCTGCCTTCTTTATTCCACCTTTCAGAGTCTTCTTATGTTTTATATAAAATGTTCAGGGATTTAGTTGCATTTGCTAAGAAAACTAGGGAAAAATACGTCTACTACATCTTTCTGGAGCCATAATTCCAGCCTCTCTGATTTCACAGCAGAAAGTCATAAAACAGTGTTTCTACATTGCAAATTAAGGAAGCTACTCTGTTTCTACAATAATCTATTACATAAACTTCTGTGAGAGATCCTTTATTCCCTTTGCTGTTATAAATACTTTTGTGTTGGTCATTGGCTTAGCAAAGTAAAAGAGTAAATGCCATGCCTTTTTAATATGGAAGTTTTCCTCTACAATTTTCTGGAAATATGTGATGGTGAAAAGATTGTGCCTACCATTAAGCTGCAATTTTATTTAAATCAAGAAAGAAAGTGGCTTTCTCCTACCTTGGCCTCTGCCTACTAAAAAAGTACAGCAAACTATTTCTTTAAAAAAATAAACTGAGAATTAAGAATTTAATGTAATTATCTATTAATTTAAGAGTCAAGATTACTTTCCTTGATTAAAAAACATATAGGTGGGGCATGGTGGCTCATGCCTGTAATCCCAGCACTTTGGGAGGCCGAGGAGGGAGGATCACAAGGTCAAGAGATCGAGACCATCCTGGCCAACATGGTGAAACCCCATCTCCATTAAAAATACAAAAATTATCTGGGCGTGGTGGCACACGCTTGTAGTCCCAGGTACAGGAGGCTGAGGCAGGAGCATCGCTTGAATCTGGGAGGTGGAGGTTGCAGTGAGCCGAGATCATGCCACTGCACTCCAGCCTGGTGAAACAGTGAGACTTTGTCCCAAAAAAAAAAAAAAAACCATATAAATATGACATAAAGTTAATAAATTACTGACTCTCATTAATGATTGTGTAAGAAAGCTTTATCTACTATTGAAAAATATTGGCCTCTCATTTTTTATGCTTATTCAATGTAGGTCATTGTTATTGCTCACTCATCACAGATTTTTTAATACCTTACATGTTAGTAATCTATTCATTTATCTGTCAAACCTACTACTTCATACCAGAAGAAGGCCCTAGAGCAGGCTAACTTCATTGGTGTGTGAAATTTAACATTGTTCTAATGAAGAACTAGGGCCCACATTTGATTTAATCTTTTGATGTCACCACTTTGAAATTCTTCATGTTATTTAACAAGGGTTCCTGAATTTTCATTTTTCACTGGGCTTCACAAATTATGTAGCTGGACCTGTCCTAGGAAGACAAAATGAAAAAGACAAATTTTACCCTCATAGTCTCAGAGCAGAGACAGAAAATTTCATCATGGTATATTAAGTGCTATGATTGAAGAAGATATGATTGAAGAGACACAATGAGATATCTAACACAGTCAAGGGGCTCAGAGGAAGGTTCTACTTCACAATGTCTATGCTGAGTTCTAAAAGTTATCCTAGGTCTTAGACTGATGTTTGCTCTGGATTATCACAGACTGGCCATCCTCTTTACTGCTAATTTAGAAGTTCGCCAGAAGCATAGTTTATTAGTTTCAAGGTCACTAGGTGCATTTTCAATAAAAAAAAAAAAACATATTTAGCAGGCCTCTTGGTTCAGGCATAAATTCAGGCAAAAAAGGCACTGGCTAGAGAATTATATCAGCATGGGAAGAAAATCTCATTACCCCTAAAAAAACGGAGTCTTGATGTCCAAAAGGAGGCTATACCAGGGTGTCATTGCAGAGATAAAGGTTAAACACACTTGTTTTATCAACATATCCATTTTTTAAAGGCAGATATCATATTAAGTACTGCAGAAACCAAGATAATAGTAAGTAATAATAATAGTAGCTAACAGCCACAGGCACTCATTATATCTCAGCGCTAGCTATTCCAGTCCTCAGAAGAAGCTCTATTTCATAGAAATTTAAATAAGAAATTATTAAGTATCAGTCTCTAATAGAAGGTAGCTAAAAATCCATCAGGGAAAGGAACACATGACATATCAGGCGTAACATCATATGATAACCATGCTATGTTAGCATCAGCAATCGAAGCTGTGGGAGAATAGCCTGGAAGTAAGGAGAAGCTTCCCAAAAGGAAAGAGACTTTATCCATATCTAAAAGGTTTTGTGAGCTAGGCAAAGTGAGAAATACAGAAAGGCTTTCCAAATGAGGAAACGACATGAATAATGAATGAATCATCAAGAATGAATCCCAAATTTTTATTTGAGTAATTAAGTAGACAACAAATGGTACAATAAGTTAAAAAATAGGACTGCAAAAAGAGGAAAAACACTTGATGAAAATTTGCTGTTCAATACTGATGTGGAAGTGTTTGGTAGGCTGCTGGAAAGATGAATTACATTGCAGTGAAACTAAAGTTCAAGACTGAGGAGTAATCAGCATTTAGTTTATCATCCTGCAGAATGGCATAAGAAAGTTAGCTAAAATTCAAAGGTGAGCACAAGAGTAGGTCAGGCTACAAGTGGATTGAACCATTCTAGATTCATAATGGGGCATAATAAGAGCCTCTGACAGTTTATCTGGTTAGACTCTAAAGCTTTTCCCATATATCCAGCAAACCAAAGTCTATAAAGTTTCAGTGCCTTTTCCTCTTGATTTCATTGTTTTTGTTCTGCCAAAGCAAGTCTTAGACAACCCATAAAATTTTACATAAAATTTAAATATCAATCTCTCATTTCTTTGGCAGTAGATCAGCCAAAAACCCATAGCTTTAAGATTCATCTAGCCTAAGATGTTCTGTTTCTGGTACCCAGTTTCATTTGCATAAAGATCTTTTTCACTTTCTACATCTGTGTTTTATTTATATTGCAACAGCAATATTTATAAGTTTATGTCACAATAAGTTTCCAGTCTAAATTTGGGTTTTTAATTGTTCAGCAGTTAAAAAACCACACACCAAGGGTAAAAGAAAATCCAGCATGAAATTCCTCAATGTGAAGCTCATATTCGTTTTCTTCATAAACAAGTAACCATGTCATGTCACATCAATCAATGTTGATGTTAAAGCACAATAAAATGTGAAATATAACTACCCCATTCTAAGGCCAACTCTATAATCTTAATAAAAACGCAAAGACATGCTTTGCTTTATATAAATTGACAGCGTTATATGATTTAATTGTTTTTACCACTTATTTCATGATTAAATTGAAGTTTGGCTATCATAACAGGTTTATGATATTTATTTGACTAAGATGAGTTTTTCCAATTTAAGGCAGCTTTAAGGACTGGATCAAGTATAGTGTTCTCTTTGAAACCTACTTTTATCTATTTCCTGACACCCAGCCCAAATAAAAGTGATAAACTTTCATTTTTATTTTTTCCTTTTAACTTTTATTTTAGGTTCTGGGGGTACATGTGCAGGTTTGTTACATGGGTAAACTGCATGTGGCTGGGATTTCATATACAAATTATTTCATCACATAAGTAGTAACCATACTACTCAATGGGTAGTTTTTTGAACCTCACCCTCCTGCCACCTTCCACTCTCAAGCAGACCCTGGTGCTTATTGTTCCTTTCTTTGTGTCCACATGTATTCAATATTTAGCTCCCAATTATAAGTGAGAACATGTGGTATGTTGTTTTCTGTCCCCATGTTAATTCACTTAGGATATACCCACGTTGCTGCAAAGGGCATGCTTTCATTCTTTTATGGATGCACAGTAGTTGTGTATACATACCACATTTTCTTCAATCCACGATTTTTTTCAGTTCACCATTGATGGGCATCTAGGTTGATTCCATGTCTTTGCCATTGTGAACAGTATTGGAATGAACATATGTGTGCATGTGTCTTTATGATAGAAGGATTTATATTCCTTTGGGTATGTAACCAGTAATGGAATTGCTGGGTCAAATGGTAGCTCTGTTTCAAGTTATTTGAGAAATCATCAACCTGCTTTCCACAATGGCTGGACTAACTTACGTTCTCACCAGCAGTGTATAAGTGTTCCCTTTTCTCCACAAACTTGCCAGTATCTGTTATGTTTTGACTTTTTAATAGTAGCCATTCTGACTGGTGTGAGATGATATCTCATAGTAGTTTCAATGTGCATTTCTCTAATGATCAAGGATGTTGAGCATTTTTTCATATGCTTGTTGGCCCTTTGTATGTCTTCTTTTGAGAAGTGTCTTTTCATCTTTGCTCATGTTTTAATCAGGTTGTTTTTTGCTTGTTGATTTGTTTAAATTCCTTATCGATTCTGGAATTCAGACCATTGTCAAGTGCATAGTTTGCAAATATTTTCTTCCATTTTGTTTGTTGTCTGTTTACTCTGTTGATGGTGTATTTTGCTATGCAGAAGTTCTTTAGTTTAATTAGGTCCCATTTGTCAATTTTTGTTTTGGTTGCAATTGCTTTTGGAGTATTTGTTAATAAAATCTTTACCATGATCTATATCCAGAATGGTATTTTCCCTAGGTTTTCATCTAGGATTTTTATAGTCTTAGGTTGTACATTTAAGTGTTTAATCTATTTTGAGTTGATTTTTATATATGGTGAAAGGAAGGGGTACAGTTTCAATCTTCTGCAGATGGCTAGACAGTTATCCCAACACCATTTATTGAACAGGGAGTACCATCCCCAGTGGTTGTTATTGTCATCTTTGTTGAAGATCAGATGGTTATAGATATGTGGCTTTATTTCTGGGTTCTCTAATGAGGACCCCCACCATGGCCCCACTGAAGTTCTTTTGCCAGCACCCTCCATGGGAATGTTGTTGCCGGTGGATGGGGAACACCTTGGCTCCTCCAGCACAGTAAGTGCTTAACCTTGACGAGCCAGAGAACAATGCCATTGGCCTAGTTCCAGCCCCTCAGGGCTAAAGCATGCAGCCCAGGAGTGCTGACCTCAGTCTTGGCCCCCTGAAATCATCCCATGAAACAAAGTCAGTCATAATCAAAGCCAATTCATAATCACAAAAACCGAAAACATCTATATAATCCCTTAAGTGGATAAACAAATTGTGGTAGGATTTGCCACTTCTAAAAATACTTTGTTTACTTGCTCGTATCTATTGTCTTTATTCACATAATAGAAAATAAGCTTCTCCAGAACAGAAGAACCTTATCTGTCTTATTCAATGCTGATTCCTGAATGCCTAGAACAGTATCTGGCACACACAATAAGTATTTATTGAATATAAATAATAAGAAAGTAACATTTATGGAAAGCTTTCTACATGTTAGGCAAAACTGCAATTGTCCTGTATGTATTATCTCAGGTAGGTAGGAAACTGAAACAGAGGGAGTATAAAATAATTTGCCCAGGTGACACAGTAAATAGTTGAAGTAGAATACCAGCCCTGGCAGTCTGACTCCAAAGCTTGAGCTTAATCCAAATGAATAAATGTTAGAATGGCATTACAGGAAAAATACAGCAAAATTCATGGAAGTATGAAACAACATGGTTGCTGTAGGGAACTACAAGAAGGTCAATAAGTATGTAAGTCAAAAGCAAACTGGATGAGAACTAGATCATGAATGGTACCACATGCCAGGCTAAGAAGTTTGGACTTTACCCTAAAGGTAATAGAGGGGTATTTAAGGCATTTAGCAGTGGAGTGGCAAGGTTAAATTTGCACTTTACATACAATGCTCCAGCTTCAGTGTGAAGGATGAACTTAAATTGCATGAGACCCTGGACAAAACCACAGTTGGAAGACAACTGCCATAGTCCAAACAATATATGTAAATAGATTAAACTTGAATGGTTGTAGCAGAGATAGAAAGGCACAGATAAATTTAGGAAGTGACTCTAAAAGTGGTAAAGTAAGGAAACAAATTTGATTTTGTCATTTGTAATATGAACTTAATAATAGGAATAGTTACTAGGTTTATTATCAATCCCCAGAAACTTAAAGTTATCTCTGTAAAACAACAGAAGCCGACTTGAAAGAATAAAAATATGGGCAGAACACAATGGTTCATGTCTGCAATCCCAGCACTTTAGGAGGCTGAGGGGGACAGATCACTTGAGCTCGGGAGTTCAAGGCCAGCCTGGGCAACATAGTGAAACCTCATCTCTACAAAAATACAAAAAAGTAGTCCAGCATGGTGGTGCACGCCTGTAGTAGTATCAGCTACTCAGGAGGCTGATGCAGGAGGATTGCTTGAACCCAGGAGGCAGAGGTTGCAGTGAGCCAAGATCATGCCACTGCACTCCAGCCTGGATGACAGAGTAAAAGCCTATCTAAAAAATAAAAATACAAGTATGTTCATGTTTGCCATACCTACACTAAAACTGAAATAATAAAGTACATATGCAAATTCGTTAAGCTAACCATATCCTCCATATATTGAATACAACACTTTCTTCTGAATGTTTTCTATTTTTAATTTTTATGGGCACATAGTGGGTATATATGTTTATAAGGTATATGAGCTATTTCGATAAAGGCATACAATGTATAATAATCACATCAGGGTAAACGGGGTATGCATCCCTGAAGCACTTATCTTTTGTCTTATAAGCAATCCAATTATACTATATTAGTTATTTTAAATGTACAATTAAATTATTATTGACTATAGCCAATCTGTTGTGATAGCAAATACTAGGTCTTATTCATACTTTCTATTATTATACCCACTTCCACACCCTCCCCACCACAATCATGCCACTACAATTCCCAGCCTCTGGTAACCATCCTTCTACTCTCCACCTCCATGAGTTAAATTTAATTTTTAGCTATTTAGCTAATTTTAGCTACCACAAAAACAGAGAGCATGTAAAGTCTGTTTTTCTGTGCAGGGCTTGTTTCACTTAACATAATGGCCTCCAGTTCCATCCATGTTGTTGCAAATGAAAGGATCTCGTTCTTTTTTATGGCTGAATAGTACTCCGTTGTGTAGGTGTACCATTTTTCTTTATCCATTCATCTGTTGACAGACACTTGAGTTACTTCCAAATCTTGCCTATGGTGAATAGTGCTGCAATATACATGACATTGCAAATATATCTTCAATATACTGATTTCCTTTCTTGGATATATACCTAGCAGTGAGATTTTTGGATCATTTGGTAGCTCACAGATTTTTGAAAAAGGTCCAAAACTGTTCTCCATAGTGGTTGTGTTAATTTACATGCCCACTCACAGTGTATGAGGGTTCCCTTTTCTCCATATCCTCGCCAGCATTTGTTATTGCCTGTCTTTTGGATATAAGCTATTTTAACTGAGATGAGATGATATCTAATTATGGTTTTGATTTGCACTTCTCTGATTATCACTGATGTTGAGCACCTTTTCATATGCTTGTTTACCATTTGTATGTCTTCTTTTGAGAAATGTCTGTTCAGAACTTCTGCCCATTTTTAAATCATATTATTTGATTTTTTTCCTATTACTTGAGTTCCTTATATATTCTGATTATTAATCCCTTGTCAGGTGGGTAGAGTTTGCAAATATTTTCTCCTATTGTGTGAGTCATCTTTCACTTTGTTCATTGCTTTCTTTGTTGTGCAGAAGCTTTTTAACTTGATATAATCCCATTTGTCCATTTTTGCTTTGGTTGCCTATGTTTGTGGAGTATTACTCAAAAAATCTTTGCCCACGCCAATGCCCTGGAGAGTTTCCTCCATGTTTTCTTTTAGTAGTTTCATAGTTTGAGGTCTCAGATTTAAATCATTAATCTCTTTTAATTTAACTTTGTAGATAGTGAGAAACAGGAGCCTAGTTTCATTCTTCTGCATGTGGATATCCAGTTTTCCTAGCAGAATTTATAGAAGTGACTGTCCTTTCCTCAATGTATATTCTTGGCACTTTTGTCAAAAAGGAGTTCACTGTAGATAATATGGATTCTTTTCTGAGTTCTCTATTCTGTTCCATTGGTCTATGTGTCTGCTTTTATGCCAGTACCATGCTGCTTTGGTTACTAGAGCTCTGCAGTATAATTTGAAGTCAAGTAATGTGATTCCTCCAGTTTTGTTATTTTTGCTCAGGATAGCTTTGGTTCTTCTGGGTCTATTGTGGCTCTATATAAATTTTAGGATTTTTTCTATTTCTGTGAAGAATGTCATTGGTATTTTGATAGAGATTACATTCAATCTACGGACTGCTTTGGGTAGTGTGGACATTCTAATAATGTTGATCCTTCTAATCCATGAACATGGAATATCTTTCCTTTTTTTCTGTCCTCTTCAATTTCTTTGATCAATATTTTATAGTCTTCTATAAACGAGAGCTTTCAGTCCTTTGGTTAAGTTAATTCCTAGGTGTTTAATTTTATTTTTGGCTACTGTAAATGGGGTTACTTTTCATGATTTGAGAAGACTGACTCCAATTTTGAAAGAAGTTCTGCTGTGAGTAAAATGCTATTAGACAGCTTCACCTACTACAGAAATCTTTCATGAGTTAACTGATGAAGTCAACTGATGTGGTATACCTCATTGCTGTCTTATTTTAAGAAATTGCCACAGTCACCCCAACCTTCAGCAATAGCACCCTGATCAGTCAGCAGCCATGAACATCAATGCAAGACCCTTCATCGGCCAAAAAGATTAAGACTCACTGAAGCCTCAGATGAATATTAACTTTTTTTGCAATAAAGTATTTCTTAATTAAGGTATACACATTGATTTTAGACATAATGCTATTGCACATTTTATAACATAGTGAGCATAACTTTTATATGCAGCAGGGAAACAAAAAATTCATGTGACTCACTTTATTGTGATATTCATTTCATTGCTGTGATCTTGAACCAAACCCACAATATCTCTGAAGTATGCCTGTATGTTAAAAGGTTCACAGTCATTCCTTTTAGGTAGGAGGATTATGTGTTTGAGTTTTTTTCTTGCTTGCTTTCAATACTTAGCTATATTCCCCAAATTTGCTACAGTAAGCATTTCTACAGTGACTACCTAGGCACAAATCCTGTATAAACCACTTACTAATTGTATGATCTTCAGCAAGTTATTCATCCTTTCTTTGTCTCAGTTCCTTTCAGCTTCTTCAGCTGTAAAATGGGGGTCAGGATACTAATAATGGTACTTACTTCAAAGAACTGCTTTGAGGAATAAATGAATGAATTAATATAAAGGGCTTAGAACACTACTTATGACACTGAAGTGTTCCGTAAATTTTGGCTATTAATATAATAAGTTGAATGACAGAGAAAATGAGAACCTGTGTTATATTTCCTGCTAGTATTAGAAGCATAGTAATATTAATAGATAACATTTGCTGCACAGTTCTTATGTACCAGGCATTAAATTTAGTGTTTTATCTGCATCATCCCATGTGTTTCTTACATCAACCCTATTAGGTACTATTAACCCCATTGAATAAATATAGAAATTAATAATTTAAATAGACAAATAGTTCAATAACTTTCTCAAGGTCACAGAAGCAGTAAGTGGAAGAGCTAGGCCTGGAGTGTATGTCTAACAAAAAGTCTGTATTCTTAACTAGTACATTTTGCTTGATGATGATGATGATGAGCATCAATAACAGGTTTTGAAAATAGGTGGAGGAGGAGGTGAAGGATAAACAGGAGAAAAGGAAGGATGAAAAGGAATAAGGGCAAAAAACCTGTTTTAGTAGCAGTTTCCTAGTAGTAATCTGCTGTGGTGGTGGTTTTTGTTCTTGCTGCTGTTGTTGCTATAGTTTGAATGAGAAAGCAACTTTACTTCATTCTGAGGTCTAGGCAGACGTCCAGTCTCAGAACTTCTGAAATTGCTTCTTGGTGGTGGTGGCCTTGGTGACCTTAGCATGTTGAAGTGCACTATCTTCCTCAAGGGCTAGCAACTTGTCCACCATGATGATGTTGCTGACCTGGATGTCCTTGAAACAGAGGAACAGGTGTGCAGAAATGTTCTTGGGGTGTTTCTTGTAGGATTGCACTTGTGGATGTAGTGGAGATAGTCCTGGTGGATGACAATGGTCCTCTGCATTCTCATATTGGCCACTATGACAGACAGGATACTGTTGGGGTGTTTTAATAAGAACAATGGCCATCAAGTATTGAGTCCCTATTGTCTACCAAACACTATGGTAGTTGTGATGGTTAATACTGAGTATCAACTTGATTGGATTGAAGCATACAAAATATTAATCCTGGGTGTGTCTGTGAGGATGTCGTCAAAGGAGAGTAACATTTGAGTCAGTGGGCTGGGAAAGGCAGACCCACCCTTAATCTGCGAGGGCACAATGTAATCAGCTGCCAGCAGGGCTAGAATACAAGCAGGCAGAAAAATGTGAAAAGAGAGACTGGACTAGTTTCCCAGCTTGCATCTTTCTCCCTTGCTGGATACTTCCTGCCCTTGAACATCGGACTCCAAGTTCTTCAGTTTTGGAACTCAGACTGGCTTTCCTTGCTCCTCAGCCTGCAGATGGCCTATTGTGGGACCTTGTGATCGTATGAGTTAATACTTTAATAAACTCCCTTTTATATAATCATCAGATCTCGTGAGACTTAGTCACTGTCATGAGAACAACATAGGAAAGACCTGCCCCCATGATTATCTTTCACCAGGTCCCCCACACAACACATGGGAATCAAGATGAGCTTTGGGTGGGGACACAGCCAAACCATATCAGTAGTCTCTTCTTTACTTAACATTGTCTTCTTTAATTTTCACAAGACCCCTATGAATTAGTATTATTACTTTCATTTTACAGATGAGAAAACTGAGGTACCAAGAGATTATTTAAACTGATCACAGGTAAAACAGCTCATAAGTAAGAGTCAGAAATATAAACCAAAATTGGTTTAAATCCATTGTCTGTGCTAATTCCACTGTGATATGCTGCCTTTGTGGACTGCTGATTTTGGCCATGGCCAGGATGAAATTTCAGAGCCTGAATTCTCCAAAATGGAGACTAAAGAAGCAGCAAACTGGCCAGACATGGTGGCTCATGCCTGTAATCCCAGCACTTTGGGAGGCTGAGGCGGGTGGATCATGAGGTCAGGAGATCGAGACCATCCTGGCTAGCACGGTGAAAACCCGTCTCTACTAAAAATACAAAAAATTAGCCGGGCATGGTGGCAGGTGCCTGTGGTCAGAGCTGCTCAGGAGGATGAGGCAGGAGAATGGCATGAAACTGGGAGGCAGAGCTTGCAGTGAGCCAAGATCGCGCCACTGCACTCCAGCCTGGGCGACAGAACAAGACTCTGTCTCAAAAAAAAAAAAAGGCAGCAAACTTTCTCAGAATCTTAAAGTGAAATTTAAACACATCTATGTAAAAGTGTGTATGTGTGCATGTGTATGTTTAAACTACATTACTTCTTATAGTAATCCAAGAAATACTATATTGTTAAACAAACACTTCTTTTTTTAAAATCTCCTATTACATACATCAGACGACAATCTATTGGCACTCCCAGGTAAAACAGGTTGATGAATTGAGAAAAGGAGTCAAAATAATAACTCTGTCTGTTTTGATGTCTCATGTTATTGCTGGAATGCAATTAATTTATGACTAGAGGCCTGAGACATTGCATCATATCCCATTTATCTGTGTGAAGTTTCAAAACAAGTGAGGAAAAAGTAACAATTTATTATGGATTTCTGAGCACTGGAGTTTATAAAACAAAGCAAGAAATTCACATAAAGGAATCTTATTCACTGCTGATAGGACAGCAAAATAGTATAAACTTTCTGGCATCAATTTAGATATATGTGTAAAGAGTCTTTAAAATGTTCATATCCCTTTGCCTATCAGTTCCTCTCATAGAAATTTATCCTAAGGAAGCAAAATAAAATTTTGGTAACATTTCCTGCATCAAGATGTTCACTACATTGTTACTTATAACAACAACAAATGGAAAATAATCTTTATGACCAAGAATAAAGAGCTATTAATATAGCCATATTTACCAAACTTTTGATAACAGAAAATTGCCTGTGATAATATTTAGGTTCTTTAGAAGCAAAACATGAAAATTTATATACAGTACAAATTTAATTATGCTCCAAGATAGAAAATAAATAAGTTTAGAAATAAATACGCCAAAAAAATTAACAGTATTTGCTTCCAGTTAGTAAACTTGTAATTTGTGTGTGTGTCAGGGGGTGCTTTTTCTCTGCTTCAAATAATTATATTTCCCAAATTTACTACATTGCACATTGACTATTTTTACAATAAAAATGGGAAAAATAACTTCAAAAAGATAAAAAAAACACAAAAAAGAAATAAAGCTTAATCAATCCAAGCATAACATTTTATTTTCTCTTATTGGCTGAACTTTTAGCATATTTAAATAGGAAGATTTACTTTCATATCACACAAGTGCTCTCAGCTGCATTAATACATTTCCACTAAGAATATTTAATATCAGTTTTTTAGAGAGAAAATCACCTTGTCATAAAGGAATTTGGACATTTAGTTTTCATTGATTCTTGCAAATGCACTATTGAGCAACTACTTTTAGGGGTTAATATATCAGTCCTGGGATACAACACCATATGTTGAAAGCTTTTATTATTTCCTAGAAACATCAAGAAATATAACGCAAAAGCTAGACCTGTTTATACAATATATTTGACGCTGCAATTTTTAAAATTTATTTAATGGAGTCAGCCTGCAATGACTAATACATATATGTTTTTTTGCCTGCTAGTAGTACCAAGACCTAAATAACGTTCTTGACTAGATTACACTTATGCAGGTCTCATTTTAATGGAAATTTGAGAGATGAAAAAAAGATTATAGAAAGAGATGCTATAAAAACAGACCTCACAAGTCAAACTTCATAGTAAAACTATTTTCTTTAATGTAGACTACCATGAAAACAAATATACTGTGAGCTAGAGATATATATTGTGTCTTTCCTGCAAATCTTTATGCCTTCTTAAGAGAGAGTTTCCATAATGTGATTACAGTTGATGAGGCAATGGCCCACAGTAAGAGGCTGATAAAAGCATCAGGCTCCAGGAAACCAGATAAACATGTTCATGATTTCTATTTGGAACAAGGATAAGATAGCACTCTATATGCAGACAGAACCCAGAGACAGGGAAAATATTGGTCTCTTCAACTTTAATAAATATGCATCCACAAAACAGACCCAACTCTCTTATAAGAATAACCCTTTAAAAAACATTCATGTTACTTGCTTAATTAATTGATAGATAAGATTGCAAAAGAGGCTGTATAGCTTTGACATGTAATAAGTAAGTTATAACACTCTGGCAGAGACATTTTGAACAACAAAAAGAACATCCTCATAAACAAACTAGAAGAGCAAAGAACATTGTATGAGAAACTTGTCCAAAAGGCTATCTCAAGTAGTTTAACTGAAGGAACACATTTTTCCTCTCTTATCATCTCACCCCTCTAGTCCTCCTTGTATAAGCTGTATAAAGATAATCTTTATAGACACTTAAGTGAAAGAAAAACTGGGCCAGGAATTTAATGTGACCCAAAGTTAAAGAAACAGTATAATTTCAGAGCTTTTGCTAAATCTCTTTTTAGCAAAGACCACAATGAGGATAGATGATTCTCTTGTTTGAAAAGTAATTGGCCCCACTTCTTAGGAGTTAGTGGGTTCCTGGATCCAGCAGGCAAGCTGAGGGATGTGCTATGAAAAAAAAAGAGGAAAAGAATAATTCCCTTTATGAATTTAGAAATCATGGCAGATTATACTGCTTTTAAGAAAATGTTTTCCTAAGCCAGGCGCGGTGGCTCACGCCTGTAATCCCAGCACTTTGACAGGCTGAGGCGGGCAGATCACAAAGTCAGGAGATCGAGACCATCCTGGCTAACATGGTGAAACCCCGTCTCTACTAAAAACACACAAAAAATTAGCCGGGCGTGGTAGTGGGCGCCTGTAGTCCCAGCTATTCAGGAGGCTGAGGCAGGAGAATGGCGTGAACCTGGGAGGGAGGCAGAGCTTGCAGTGAGCCAAGATGATGCCACTGCACTCCAGCCTGGGCGACAGAGCAACACTGTCTCAAAAAAAAAAAAAAGAAAGAAAGAAAATGTTTTCCTTCCTTCATATGAGTTGACTACACTGCTTCAGAATTATTGTTTGTTTTCCAGAGGTATGTGTTTGTGACAACCATAAGTTGCTGATATGAGACAGAACATTAACAAAAGAATGAGAGAGGTAATGAAGAAAATAGGGGTCCCAAATATGAAGTGAAAGACTCAGTCTAGTACATGTGACTAAAGCCTCCTATTGTGGATTACATTCTCTAGATTCAGTAACACAGACTTTGGAAAATATACTTTAAGGATTATTGATTGTCTTAGTGGAACAAGTAGGACAATCCTAGAATCAGGTGAACCCCTGAAGGTAAAGAGAGGGTTTTCCTAAGATAAGGAGAAAGGGAATGCCTACTGTTACTGTGGAAAACTGAAAAGGGAACTCTGCCATAGGAGAGTAAATAAAACCAAAAAGCAAAGTTAGGAACTAAAGTTTGTCCTTAAGAGGCTCTCTGTGTGTGGTGTAACTTTTTCTCCCTTGTCCTAACATTCTGAGACAAGTCAGATTTAGCAAATAATGTTCAGGGCTCTTCCCTAGATTTGATTACTTCCTGTTAGCCCCTAAACTTTAGTAAATATTGCATACACTCAGTCTTGTGTCCATGGTGTTGTACAAAATTAAAGTATCAAAGTAAAGTGGCTATATTTGCACCCCCTTTTTGCTGAAGCTAGCTGCCAGGAATAATATTGTATAGGAGGCTCAAAGTCCCTAAATTATAGACACTGGCCACTGTCTGACACACAAGTCAAGTTGCCGTTGAGATAAAATGATGAGAAGCAAGCAATCAGGGGATAGAGCAAGCAGAATGGATTGACCCAGGAGAAGCTAAACTCCCTAGGAGAAGCTAAACTCCCTACTTTTTCCCAAATATACTAGCAAAAGACAACATAAAGTAAGAAGGTAGATGTTGGATTGCAGGACTATGCTTTCAACTGCTTAAAACAATAATAATCTCACTATGTGTACAAAGTTTGTACAGAGTCTTCCATGATCAGTTGTCTCAATATAACGGAATAGTAACTGATATCTTATGATTTGAGTTTTATTAATGTTTATTCAAGCATGTTTTTAGTTCTCTTTATTTTCATCAATACTCTCTCTCATGAAAAATAGGATTCAAAAGTATTATAAAAACGTGCCCTATTAAAAAAATGTAGCTGAAGAAATTATGGTTAAAAGCAGTTTAATATGCTCGAAATACAAGTTGAGAATCCCTCATCTGAAAATCGAAAATCTAAAATGCTCCAAAATCCAAAACTTTTTGAGCACTGAAGTGATGCCACAAATGGAAACTAATAGTTTTTCATGGACAAAATTATTCAAAGTATTGTATAAAATTACTTCCAGGCTATGTATACAAGATGTATATGAAATATAAATGAATTTCATGTTCAGACTTGGGTACCCTCCCCAAGATATCTCGGTATGTATTATATATGCAAATATTTCAAACTCTGAAAAAAAAACTGAAACACTTCTGGTCCCATGCATTTAAGATAAGGTCTACTCAACTTGTAAAAGGAAAGTCAGTACACAGAAGCACAAGCAAAAATATTTTCCAGAATCACTAGAGAGGGCTGTAAATATGGTTCCGAGTTTCCCAGCAGCCAAGCAAAGGGAAAATAGGATGAGTTACAAGAATCATATTGTCTTAAAGATATAAACACCCTGTTGTACAGAAGAAAAGCTTTTCTTTTGAAACGGAGACTTGTGAGAAATGTTTCTCACAGATCTTTATAAAGAACAGACAATAGAGAACAATACCCTTTGTAAACATAATAGCAAGTCTCTTCCAGTGTTTCCTTATAGTGTCCCTCAAGAAATCCTAACATATCATGCTAATGCTTCAATCAGAAAGGAACACTTTATTCTCAGATGAAATATTTGTATTATTTAAAAACCATCAGATAACAAAAGTCAACATATTGTACCTATTTCTCTGTATCTCTTGAACCAAAACTGTATCATTGCTGTGGATAAACAAGAATATATTCTTAATATAGTCATTATTCTGATATTTCTAAAAGAAGACAAAAGCATATTATTCTTACCAAAACCACCTGAAGGTATCCACTATTTACCTCACCTGTGATTCTTTCACATTTTCAACAGTAAAGTTGAACCAGACTCGGAAGCGTGGATTACAGGTGTCCGGTCTAATGAACAGATCATACTCAAACTCAGAGACCTGGTCCACCCGGCCCAGGTTACCTGGTAATAAAAATTAAGAGAATTGTGTTTTAATAGAAGTTCATGCAGCTCAATGGTACACACATTTAAATATTATGCTCTCTGATAGTGGCATTTGTCAACATTCAGTACTTGAAGGTTCAGTGTTCACAATCCATAGGGCTGCCAAGTCTGAATGCAGCCCAGAGTAAGAAAAGCTTTCAGCTAGGCCAGGCTGTGGTGCAAGCTTCTCTCTCTGGCCCTTCTGACCCAGATCCTTTTATGTTACAAGTGTCTTTGACAGACCAGGATATTATATAAAGCCTGTGGTAAGCCCCTATAAACCAAGAGAAGAATGGCAAACTTTGGTTTCTTACTTAGAAAAGTGAGGATGATAATACCTTATGTATTTTGTATTAAGCTTCATTGTATACAAACTACCTGTAATATATTGGATCTTGTTTAATTTTTACAACAGGCAAATGTGGTTTGTACTGAGCTTCTTATATCCTAAACTTCTATCAGAATATGTTAAAGAATATGTAGAGTAAGGTTTTAAACAAAAAAATTAGAATTGCTACATAAGAATAACACAATCATGAAACTTAATTTCCACTTTCTCCATCAACAGAACTAACAGTTATATAAAAAATGTGTAAATTTAGGTGTTATCTCCATTTTCCGTATTGTCTCTCCTTTTTCTCACTGATATTCTAATGAGCAGTGAATTGTTAGAGAGGCAACATATTTGTTACACAATGGTACTGAATTTGGAGTCAGAAGAACTAGTTTAGTTTTAGTTCTGGAACTAACTAAGCAACTTTAGACAATTCACTTAACCTCTTCCAACATCTGTTTCCTCAACTATAAAGTTGCAATCATATTAATAGACACATGAAAATTTATTTCTATGCCAACTACTATGAACACTACTTGAAATTAAGATACACAATTTATATGAATATTAAGTTTTGATAGAAAATTAAGGTTTTCTGAGCATTTCTACATGCCACATACTGTCCTAAATGCTAAATGAACTAAACTATTTGATCCTCACAACAACTCCTATGAGGTAGAGACCATTACTATCCCCATTTTACATCTGAGAAAAGCAAGGTACAGAGAACTTACCCAAAGTTATATAGCAAGTAAACAAGTAAAAGTCACATTTGGGATTTGAATTCAAGCAACCTGGCTCTAACCACTAGACAATATAGCTGTCTACCTAACAGAGCTGGTAGGAATAATAAACAAATAATATAAATTGAAAGCACATGATAAGTGGTAAGGCTTAATAAAATTACTATTTTTAAAATAACAAGCAGTTGAAAAGGTACTTTTTTCCCTCTAAAAGTTCATGATCTAAAAATTAAATATTAATATTCACTTCAATATTCAAAGGAATGCAGATTTTCATTTTGTTCTTCATAGTAAAACAGTATAAATGGGTTTTGATAAACAATAACATCTTAAAATTACTGTGGCATATAGTGTCCAATAATAATGTACCATATGTGTCTAGAAATTTATAGTTACAAAATGATTTGACATCTTTTATATTATTAAATCCTCACCATGTCCCAGTGATAGGTAAATTGAAACCCAAAAATGTTTAGTGCTTGCTTAAGTTCATGTTTTAAAGCACAAGGGTGAGACCATAATTTAAAGACTTCTGATTTCATTGTGTTTTTCTTTCAGAATCTACCATAGCTACAACCAATTCATTTATTAAGCCATTTAATCAGTAATTCATTCAAAAGGCACTATGCTTTGTGTTATAAAAGAGACTAGATAGTATCGAACATATACTTTCTTTGTGCCCACTAAACTTATAGTCTCAAAGAATAGTGAACATCTGGTCTTTGGCCTACTATACTATGTTGATCTTCTTCATCATTCTTGTGATGAGCATTCTCTGTATGCGTGTGTGTGTACATAAATAATACTTTCCTTATATGCAATTAAGTGCCAGTTTATGGCCTTCTGGAAATAACTATTTCAGAATAAGCTAATAATGCCTCCATATCATCTGGTTCTCTTTCATTAAATGAAACACAAGGAAAGAAAACAAACACACTCTAAAATACATAGGTAGGATTTCGGGGGTGGAGCCAAGATGGCCGAATGGGAAGAGCTCCAGTCTCCAGCTCCCACCCTGAGCGACACAGAAGATGGGTGATTTCTGAATTTCTGTTTGAGGTACCAGTTTCATCTAACTAGGGAGTGCCAAACAGTGGGTGAAGGACAGTCGGTGAAGTGCACTGTGCGCGAGCCGAAGCAGGGCGAGGCATTGCCTCACTCAGGAAGCGCAAGGGGTCAGGGAGTTCCCTTTCCTAGTCAAAGAAAGGGGTAACAGACTGCACCTGGAATATCGGGTCAGTCCCACCCTAATACTGCACTTTTCCAATGGGCCTGGAAAATGGCACACTAGGAGATTGTGTCCCACACCTGGCTCAGAGGGTCCTATGCCTACGGAGTCTCGCTTATTGCTAGCACAGCAGTCTGAGATCAAGCTGCAAGGTGACAGCGAGGCTGGGGGAGGGGTGCCCGCCATTGCCCAGGCTTGCTTAGGTAAACAAAGCAGCCAGGAAGCTCGAACTGGGTGGAGTCCACCACAGCTCAAGGAGGCCTGCCTGCCTCTGTAGGCTCCACCTCTGGGGGCAGGGCACAGACAAAAAGTCAGCAGGAACCTCCACAGACTTAAATGTCCCTGTCTGACTGACAGCTTTGAAGAGAGTAGTGGTTTTCCCAGCACGCAGCTGGAGATCTGAGAACAGACAGACTGCCTCCTAAAGTGGGTCCCTCACCCCTGAGCAGCCTAACTGGGAGGCACCCACCCAGTAGGGACAGACTGACACCTCACTCGTCCGCGTACTCCTCTGAGACAAAATTTCCAGAGGAACTATCAGACAGCTGAATTTGTGGTCTCACGAAAATCCGCTGTTCTGCAGCCACCGCTGCTAACACCCAGCCAAACAGGGTCTGGAGTGGACCTCTAGTAAACTCCAACAGACCTGCAGCTGAGGGTCCTGTCTGGTAGAAGGAAAACTAACAAACAGAAAGGACATCCACACCAAAAACCCATCTGTACAACACCATCATCAAAGACCAAAAGTAGATAAAACCACAAAGATGGGGAAAAAACAGAGCAGAAAAACTGGAAACTCTAAAAAGCAGAGCACCTCTCCTCCTCCAAAGGAACGCAGTTCCTCACCAGCAACGGAACAAAGCTGGATGGAGGATGACTTTGACGAGTTGAGAGAAGAAGGCTTTAGACGATGAAACTACTCTGAGCTACGGGAGGAAATTCAAAACAATACCAAAGAAGTTAAAAACTTTGAAAAAAAATAAGAAGAATGGATAACTAGAATAACCAATGGAGAGAAGGGCTTAAAGGAGCTGATGGAGCTGAAAGCCAAGTTTCGAGAACTACGCGAAGATTGCAGAAGTCTCAGTAGCAGATGCGATCAAGGGGAAGAAAGGGTATCGCTGATAGAAGATGAAATGAAGAGAGAAGGGAAGTTTAGAGAAAAAAGAATAAAAAGAAATGAACAAAGCCTCCAAGAAATTTGGGACTATGTGAAAAGACCAAACCTATGTCTGATTGGTGTACCTGAAAATGATGGGGAGAATGGAACCAAGTTGGAAAGCACTCTGCAATATATTATCCAGGAGAACTTCCCCAATCTAGCAAGGCAGGCCAACATTCAGATTCACGAAATACAGAGAATGCCATAAAGATACTCCTCGAGAAGAGCAACTCCAAGACACATGATTGTCAGATTCACCAAAGTTGAAATGAAGGAAAAAATGTTAAGGGCAGCCAGAGAGAAAGGTCGGGTCACCCACAAAGGGAAGCCCATCAGACTAACAGCTGATCTCTCGGCAGAAACTCTACAAGCCAGAAGAGAGTGGGGGCCGATATTCAACATTCTTAAAGAAAAGAATTTTCAACCCAGAATTTCATATCCAGCCAAACTAAGCTTCATAAGTGAAGGAGAAATAAAATACTTTACAGACAAGCAAATGCTGAGTGATTTTGTCACCACCAGGCCTGCCCTAAAAGAGCTCCTGAAGGAAGCACTAAACATGGAAAGGAACAACCGGTACCAGCCACTGCAAAAACAAGCCAAATTGTAAAGACCATCGAGGCTAGGAAGGAACTGCATCAACTAACGAGCAAAATAACCAACTAACATCATAATGACAGGATCAAATTCACACATAACAATATTAATGTTAAATGTAAATGGGCTAAATGCTCCAATTAAAAGACACAGACTGGCAAACTGGATAAGGAGTCAAGACCCATCAGTGTGCTGTATTCAGGAAACCCATCTCACGTGCAGAGACACACATAGACTCAAACTAAAGGGATGGAGGAAGATCTATCAAGCAAGTGGAAAACAAAAAAAGGCAGGGGTTGCAATCCTAGTCTCTGATAAAATAGACTTTAAACCAACAAAGATCAAAAGAAACAAAGAAGGCCATTACATAATGGTAAAGGGATCAATTCAACAAGAAGAGCTAACTATCCTAAATATATATGCATCCAACACAGGAGCACCCAGATTCATAAAGTAAGTCCTGAGTGACCTACAAAGGGACTTAAACTCCCACACAATGATAATGGGAGACTTTAACACCCCACTGTCAACATTAGACAGATCAACGAGACAGAAAGTTAACAAGGATATCTAGGAATTGAACTCAGCTCTATACAAAGTGGACCTAATAGACATCTACAGAACTCTTCACCACAAATCAACAGAATATATATTTTTTTCAGCACCACCCCACACCTATTCCAAAATTGACCACACAGTTGGAAGTAAAGCTCTCCTCAGCAAATGTAAAAGAACAGAAATTATAACAAACTGTCTCTCAGACCACAGTGCAATCAAACTAGAACTCAGGATTAAGAAACTCACTCAAAACCGCTCAACTACATGGAAACTGAACAACCTTCTCCTGAATGACTACTGGGTACATAATGAAATGAAGGCAGAAATAAAGATGTTCTTTGAAACCAATGAGAACAAAGACACAACATACCAGAATCTCTGGGACACGTTCAAAGCAGTGTGTAGAGGGAAATTTATAGCACTAAATGCCCACAAGAGAAAGCAGGAAAGATCCAAAATTGACACCCTAACATCACAACTAAAAGAACTAGAAAAGCAAGAGCAAACACATTCAAAAGCTAGCAGAAGGCTAGAAATAACTAAAATCAGAGCAGAACTGAAGGAAATAGAGACACAAAAAACCCTTCAAAAAATTAATGAATCCAGGAGCTGGTTTTTTGAAAAGGTCAACAACATTGATAGACCGCTAGCAAGACTAATAAAGAAGAAAAGAGAGAAGAAACAAATAGATGCAATAAAAAATGAAAAAGGGGATATCACCACTGATCCCACAGAAATACAATCTACCATCAGAGAATACTACAAACACCTCTATGCAAATAAACTAGAAAATCTAGAAGAAATGGATAAATTCCTCGACAAATACACCCTCCCAAGATTAAACCAGGAAGAAGTTGAATCTCTGAATAAACCAATAACAGGTTCTGAAATTGTGGCAATAATCAATAGCTTACCAACCAAAAAGAGTCCAGGACCTGATGGATTCACAGCTGAATTCTACCAGAGGTACAAGGAGGAACTGGTACTATTCCTTCTGAAGCTATTCCAATTGATAGAAAAAGAGGGAATCCTCCCTAACACATTTTATGAAGCCAGCATCGTCCTGATACCAAAGCCTGGCAGAGACATATCCAAAAAAGATAATTTCAGACCAATATCCTTGATGAATATTGATGCAAAAATCCTCAATAAAATACAGGCAAACCGAATCCAGCAGCACATCAAAAAGCTTATCCACCATAATCAAGTGGGCCTCATCCCTGGGATGCAAGGCTGGTTCAACATACGCAAATCAATAAATGTAATCCAGCATATAAACAGAACCAAAGACAAAAACCATATGATTATCTCAATAGATGCAGAAAAGGCCTTTGGCAAAATTCAACAACCCTTCATGCTAAAAACTCTCAATAAATTAGGTATTGATGGGACATATCTCAAAATAATAAGAGCTATCTATGACAAACCCACAGCCAATATCATACTGAATGGGCAAAAACTGGAAGCATTCCCTCTGAAAACTGGCACAAGACAGGGATGCCCTCTCTCACCACTCCTATTCAACATAGTGCCGGAAGTTCTGGCCAGAGCAATCAGGCAGGAGAAGGAAATAAAGGGTATTCAATTAGGAAAAGAGGAAGTCAAATTGTCCCTGTTTGCAGATGATATGATTGTATATCTAGAAAACCCCATTGTCTCAGCCCAAAATCTCCTTAAGCTGATTAGCAACTTCAGCAAAGACTCAGGATACAAAATCAATGTACAAAAATCACAAGCATTCTTGTACACCAATCACAGACAAACAGAGAGCCAAATCATGAGTGAACTCCCATTCACAATTGCTTCAAAGAGAATAAAATACCTAGGAATCCAACTTACAAGGGATGTGAAGGACCTCTTCAAGGAGAACTACAAACCACTGCTCAATGAAATAAAAGAGGATACAAACAAATGGAAGAACATTCCATGCTCATGGGTTGGAAGAATCAATATCATGAAAATGGCCATATTGCCCAAGATAATTTATAGATTCAATGCCATCCCCATCAAGCTACCAATGACTTTCTTCACAGAATTGGAAAAAACTACTTTAAAGTTCATATGGAACCAAAAAAGAGCCCGCATCGCCAAGTCAATCCTAAGCCAAAAGAACAAAGCTGGAGGCATCACGCTACCTGACTTCAAACTATACTACAAGGCTACAGTAACCAAAACAGCATGGTACTGGTACCACAACAGAGACATAGATCAATGGAACAGAACAGAGCCCTCAGAAATGATGCCGCATATCTACAACTATCTGATCTTTGACAAACCTGACAAAAACAAGCAATGGGGAAAGGATTCCCTATTTAATAAATGGTGTTGGGAAAACTGGCTAGCCGTATGTAGAAAGCTGAAACTGGATCCCTTCCTTACACCTTATACAAAAATTAATTCAAGATGGATTAAAGACTTAAATGTTAGACCTAAACGATTAAAATCCTACAAGAAAACCTAGGCAATACCATTCAGGACATAGGCGTGGGCCAGGACTTCATGTCTAAAACACCAAAAGCAATGGCAACGAAAGCCAAAATTGACAAATGGGATCTAATTAAACTAAAGAGCTTCTGCACAGCAAAAGAAACTACCATCAGAGTGAACAGGCAACCTACAGAATGGGAGAAAATTTTTGCAACCTACTCATCTGACAAAGGGCTAATATCCAGAATCTACAATGAACTCAAACAAATTTACAGGAAAAAACAAACAACCCCATCAAAAAGTGGGCAAAGGACATGAACAGACACTTCTCAAAAGAAGACATTTATGCAGCCAAAAAACACATGAAGAAATGCTCCTCATCACTGGCCATCAGAGAAATGCAAATCAAAACCACAGTGAGATACCATCTCACACCAGTTAGAATGGCCATCATTAAAAAGTCAGGAAACAACAGGTGCTGGAGAGGATGTGGAGAAATAGGAACACTTTTACACTGTTGGTGGGACTGTAAACTAGTTCAACCATTGTGGAAGTCAGTGTGGTGATTCCTCAGGGATCTAGAACTAGAAATACCATTTGACCCAGCCATCCCATTACTGGGTATATACCCAAAGGACTATAAATCATGCTGCTATAAAGACACATGCACACGTATGTTTATTGCGGCACTATTCACAATAGCAAAGACTTGGAACCAACCCAAATGTCCAACAACAATAGACTGGATTAAGAAAATGTGGCACATATACACCATGGAATACTATGCAGCCATAAAAAATGATGAGTTCATCTCCTTTGTAGGGACATGGATTAAACTGGAAACCATCATTCTCAGTAAACTATTGCAAGGACAAAAAACCAAACACCGCATGTTCTCACTCATAGGTGGGAATTGAACAGTGAGAACTCATGGACACAGGAAGGGGAACGTCACACTCCGGGGACTGTTGTGGGCTGGGGGGAGGCGGGAGGGACAGCATTAGGAGATATACCTAATGCTAAATGAGGAGTTAATGGGTGCAGGAAATCAACATGGCACATGGATACATATGTAACAAACCTGCACATTGTGCACATGTACCCTAAAACCTAAAGTATAATAAAAAAAAAACTAGGAGAAAAAAAAATAAATAAAAAAAAATAAATAAAATACATAGGTAGGACAAATATAACACAAAACATAAGCTGTAGATTTTATACCCAAATATATCACTAAATGTGTTATATGTAAATGGATTAAAATTACAATTAAGACAAAATGGATGAACCTGGAGCACATTATGCTAAGTTAAATAAGCCAGATGCAAAAAGAAAAATATTGCATGACTTCACTTATATGTAGAATCTGAAAGAAAAAAAGCCAAACACACAGAAACAGAAAATAGAATGGTGGTTACCAGGGGCAGATGGTGGTGGACAAAATGAGATATGTTGGTCAAAGGGTAGAAAATCACAGTTATGTATGATGACTAAACCTAGAGATCATGTAGAGCATGAGGATTATAGTTAATAATATTATATAACATACTGGAAATGTGCTAAGAAAGTAGATTTTAGTTGCTTTTACCGTGCATACATATACCAAAAAAAGTTAACTATATGAGATAATAAATATGCTAATATGCTTGACTTTGGTAGTCATTGCATTATGTATATCAAAACATAATGTTCTACGTCTTGTATATATATAATAAAATAATTTTTTAAATACAAGACAAAATTTTATTTTGGATATAATACGAACTAATGCTTATAAACATAAGCTTTCCTTTTTGGAGCACAAAAAGATTGAAAATAAAATGATAAAAAGTTTTAACAGAAAAGCACTATTAATAAGAAAGCAAATGTAACTATATATATACTTATATCAGACAACATAGACTATAAATCAAGTAACATTACTAGAAATAAATAGGGGTATTTCATGATGAAAAAGGGTAATTCCACCAAGAACATATAAAAACATTAAAAAGATAGATAGATAGATAGATATAGATCTTTAAAGTATGTAAGTAAAATTTGACAAAATTAAAACATAGATTAATCTAGAATCAAAATGAGAAATTTAACACACCAATATCCCTTACTGTAAAAAATACCAAAAGAAATATTCAGCAAAGGATTGAGATAATTTGAAAACATGATTTTAAAAATACCTAGTTTTAATTATGAAACACATTATATTTATAGAAATAAAGAATATACATTCTTTACAAATGTACATGATGTTCTTCTCAAAACTGATCATATGCTCGTCCATAAAGCAAGTCCCAATTAATTTCAAAGGAGTGATCTCATACTGCATGTGTTCTCTCATTTCAGTAATAATATTTTAAACTAAATTGTGTTCAATATATGAGAATCGAAAAGTGTAAAATATAGCTAAATCCACTCTAAGATGTAAATTTATAACCATACATGCACATACATATACATATATAGTTACAGATGATTAATTTTTCAGTGATTTATACATGCGGATAAAGATCAATGATCCATGCTTCTGTTTTAAAAAGGTAAAAAAAGAATGGTATTTTCAAAACAAAAAGCAGAGGCAAGCAAAAGGAACAGAAAATATTTAAAAAATTATCTGAATGTACCCTAAAAATTTTAAATGTAAAAGTTTGATACTTTGAAATACTTTTAATATTAAAAAACTCTGAGCAAAGCTCACCAAGAAGAAATAAACCACATATTATTAATATCAAAATAATAAAAAGAGACTGACTTTATCAGGATGATAAAATAGGTGGTTTTAGCTCTAATACCCCCAGATAAATACTGGTTTAATAACCATTCATGGTGATGCCTGTAATCCCAGGTACATGGGAGGCTTAGGCGGGAGAATCAGTTGAACCTAGGAGGTGGAGGATATAGTAAGCCAAGACGGCGCCACTGCACTCCAGCCTGGGTAATAGAGTGAGACTCTGTCTCAAAAAAAAAAAAAAAGTATACATTAAGATTTGCTAAGAGAGTAGATCTTATGTTAAGTGTTTTTATCACAAAAATAGTAATAATATATAAAGAAAGCAGAAGGAAACTTTTGGAGGTGATGGATATATTTATGCATAAGCCTGTGGTAATGGTTTCACAGATGTATAGTTATCTCCAAACTCATCAAATTGTATACAACAAATATGTGCAGCTTTTTGTGTGTCAATCACACCTCAAAAAAGTAATTTAAGGAAAAAATAATACTTGGGGGAAAAGGAAAAAAGAGCAAAATAAACCCAAAGAAAGCAGAATAAATATAATAATAAAGATAAGAGTAGAAATAAATGACATAGAGAATAGAAAACATTACTGAAAGCCAATAAACACAAAATTCGTCCTTTGAAGTGATCAACAAAATTGACAACTTTAAATTGATTGGCTAACAAAAAAGAGAGAGGACTCTAATTTGTAAAATCAGAAATTAAACAGAGGACATACTATAACCAACTGTACATCAAAAAATTAAATAACCTAAATGAAATGGCATTTGTTGTTTTAAAAGAAAAGCACTATCAATAAGAAGCAAATGTAACTATACTTATATCAGACAACATAGACTATAAATCAAGTAACATTACTAGAAATGAATAGGGGTGTCTCATGATGAAAAAGGGTAATTCCACCAAGAACATATAAAAACAGTAAATAGATAGATAGATCTTTAAAGTATGTTGTCTGGAAAAACAACAAACAAAGTTGACTAAAAGTAAATATGGATACCTGAATAGATCTAAAACAAGTAGTATTAAATTAATAATCAAAAAACTTCCCACCAGGAAAATTCTATGTCCAGATGTTTTCACAGGTAAATTCTGTAAAATTAAAACTTGTTGAAAATTAACACCAATTCTTGGCTGGGTGTGGTGGCTCACACCTGTAATCCCAGCTCTTTGGGAGGCCAAGGCAGGCAGTTCACAAGGTCAAGAGATCGAGACCATCCTGGCCAACATGGTGAAACCCCGTCTCTACTAAAAATACAAAAACTAGCTGGGCATAGTGGTGCATGCCTGTAGTCCCAGCTACTCTGGAGGCTGAGGCAGGAGAATCACTTGATCCCGGGAGGCAGAGGTTGCAGTGAGCCAAGATCATGCCACTGCACTCCAGCCTGTTGATAGTGTGAGGCTCCATCTCAACAAAATAAAATAAAATAACACCAATTCTTAACAAACTCTTGCCAAAAAAAAAAACGAAGAAAAGATAACACTTCCAAACTCATTCTATGAAACCAGGATTACCTGGATCTTAAAATCAGATGGAGAGATCATGATGACAAAAACAAAAACAATAACAAATAAAAAATACAGAACAACATCCCTATAAATATAAACTCAAAAATCTTCAAAGAAATACTAACAAACTGAATCTAGCAACATAAAAAATGATTATACACCATGACAGGTGAGATTTATCCCAGAAATTCAAAGTTGGTACAACACACGAAAATCAACTAATGCAATATAACACATTATTAAAATAAAGGCCAAAAACACAAGGATCATCTAATAGATGCAGAAAAAACATCTGACAAAATCTTACACATTTCATGATAAGAATACTCAAGACAAATGAATACAAGGGACCTTCCTCAAACTCATAAAGGGTATATTTGAAAAACACACAGCTAACAGCCCACTTAATGGTGAAAGACTGAACATTATCCCTCTAAGATCAGGGAGAAGATAAGCATCTTTGTTTTTGCCATTTCTATTCAAAATTGTTGTGGAGATTCCAGAAAGGACAAGTATGCCAGAAAAAAAAGCATTCATGTTGAAAAGGAAGAAATAAAATTATTTCTATTTGCAGGTGACATAATTTTTAAGCAGAAAAACCTAAGGAATCCACATACAAAAAAAAAACTATTTGAGCTAAAAAACAATTTCAGTAAAGTTTCAGAATACAATCCATATACAAAACCAATTGTATCTCTATATGCCAGCAATGAACATTCTGAAAATAAAATAAACAGTTCCATTTACAATAGCATCAAAATAATACTTAGTTAAGTTAACAAAAGGAATGCCAATAGATTTAATCCAAGAAGGCAAGGTTCTTTTAACACTTAAAAAGCAAGCAACATAATTCACCATATGGACAAAATAAAGAGAATAACCTTAAGATTATTTCAGTAGATGCCGAAAAACATTTGACAAATTCCACACGCATTAATGATTTAAAAAAAAAAAAAAACACTTCCATCAAACTTCAACTAGTAGGAAACTTCCTGATATAGACAAAGGGCATGAATTGAAAGCAAAAATGTAGCACTAATATCATACTTAATGGTACAATTTTAATTATTTATCCGAGATCAAGCATGTAGGATGTCCTTCTATTCAACATTATTATAAAGACCCAAGATATTGCAATAGAGCAAGAAAAACAAATAAAAGACATAAAGATTAGGAAAGAGGAAATAATACTATAACTTTCCTTACTTACAGATTATAGTGTTATTTACATAGATTTTTCTAGGTAAAGAATAGAAAATTGACAACTACTTGAGCCAATAAATAAATTTAGCAAAGTCACAGATACAAAGTGAATATATGAAAATAACTGCAGTAGCAACAAGCAATGGCACTACCAGCAAAAAATTAAAAATAAAATTTTAAGGATCCCATTCATGGTTGAAACAAAAAACCACAAGGTACCTAGAAATAAATCTAACCAAAGATATCCAAGTCTTCTGCACTAAAAACTACAAAATATTATTGAGAGAATTTGAAGAATACCTTAAAATGGTATTTCTCCCCAATGTATGTATACAGATTCAGAGGAACCAAAGTCAAATTCTGGAAGCCTTTTTGTAGAAATTGATTACCTCATTCTACATTGTATGCGAAAATGTAATATAATATCATAAAAGCAATTTTAGTGAAAACTGTTATAAATTTAGTAATCAAGACAGTTTGGTAATTCAAAATGATAGACCTTTACATGTATAAAACAGAATGGAGAGTCCAGAAATAGGCCCACATATTTATGAGCAATTTACTTTAACAAAGATGACAAGGCAATTTAATAAAGAGGTAAATATTTAAATGAGTAATGTTCAATATAAATAATTAACCCTTACTGAAAATCTTATACAAAAATTACCTCAAAATGGATCATAGACACAAATGTAAAACCCAAAATTATAACATGTGTAGAAGAAAACATAAAAGAATGATACTGCCTAGGTTTTCTTCTAGAGTTTTTATTGTTCTAGGTCTTACCTTTAAATTTTTAATACATCTTGAGTTAATTTTTGTATGGTGTAAAAAAGGGGTACAGTTTCAGTTTTCTGCATATGGCTAGCCAGTTTTCCCAACACCATTTATTAAATAGGGAATCCTTTCCCCATTGCTTGTTTTTGTCAGGTTTGTCAAAGATCAGATGGTTGTAGATGTGTGGTGTTATTTCTGAGGCCTCTGTTCTGTTCCATTGGTCTATATATCTGTGTTGGTACCAGTACCATGCTGTTGGGGTTACTGTAGCCTTGTCGTATAATTTGAAGTCAGGTACTGTGATGCCTCCAGCTTTGTTCTTTTGCTTAGGATTGTCTTGAATATACAGGATCTTTCTTGGTTCCATATGAAATTTAAAGTAGTTTTCTAATTCTGTGAAGAATGTCAGTGGTAACTTGATGGGAATAGCAGTGAATCTATAAATTTACTTTGGGGAGTATGGCCATTTTCACAATATTGATTCTTCCTATCCATGAGCATGGAATGTTTTTCCACTTGTTTGTGTCCTCTCTTATTTCCTTGAGCAGTGGTTTGTAGTTCTCCTTAAAGAGGTCCTTCACATCCCTTGTAAGTTGTATTCCTAGGTTTTTTATTCTCTTTGTAACAACTGTGAATAGGAGTTAACTCATGATTTGGCTTTCTCTTTGTCTATTGTTGTTGTGTAGGAATGCTTGTGAGTTTTGCACATTGATTTTGTATCCTGTGACTTTGCTGAAGTTATCAGCTTAAGAATATTTTGAGCTGAGATGAGGGGATTTTCTAAATATACAGCCATGTCATCTGCAAACAGAGACAATTTGACTTCCTCTCTTCCTATTTGAATACGCTTTATTTCTTTCTCTTGCCTGATAGCCCTAGCCAGAACTTTCGATACTATGTTGAATAGGAGCAGCGAGAGAAGGCATCCTTGTATTGTGCCAGTTTTCAAAGATAATGTTTCCAGCTTTTGGTCATTCAGTATGATATTGGCTGTGGGTTTGTCATAAATTGCTCTTATTATTTTGAGATACATTCCATCAATACCTAGTTTATTGAGTGTTTTTTACCATGAAAGGGTGTTGAATTTTATCGAAGGCCTTTTCTGCATCTATTGATATAATCATGTGGCTTTTGTCATTGGTTCTGTTTATGTGATGGATTACGTTCATTGATTTGCATATGTTGAACCAGCCTTGTATCCCAGGGATGAAGCCAACTTGATCGTGGCAGATAAGCTTTTCAATGTGCTGCTGGATTCAGTTTGCCAGTATTTTATTAAGGATTTTCCCATCTATGTTAATCAGGGATATTGGCCTGAAATTTTATTTTTCTTTTTTTGTTGTGTCTGCCAGGTTTTGGTATCAAGATGAGGCTGGCCTCATAAAATGAATTGCAGAGGAGTCCCTGTTTTTCTATTGTTTGAAATAGTTTTAGAAGGAATGGTACCAGCTCCTCTTTGTACTTCTGGTGGAATTCAGCTGTGAATCTGTCTAGTCCTGGGCTTTTGTTGGTTGGTAGGCTCTTAATTACTGCCTCAACTTCAGAACATTTTATTGGTCTAATTCAGGGATTTGACTTCTTCCTGGTTTAGTCTTGGGAGGGTGTTGTGTCCAGGAATTCATCCATTTCTTCTAGATTTTCTAGTTTATTTGCATAGAGGTGTTTAAAGTATTCTCTGATGGTAGTTTGTATTTCTGTGGGGTCAGTGGTGATATCCCCTTTATCATTTTTTATTGTGTTTATTGTATTCTTCTCTCTTTTCTTCTTTATTAGTCTGGCCAGCAGTCTATCTATTTTGTTAATCTTTTCAACAAACCAGCTACTACATTCATTGATTTTTTGAAGGCTTTTTCATCTCTATCTCCTTCAGTTCTGCTCTGATATTAGTTATTTCTTGTCTTATGCTAGCTTTTTAATTTGTTTCCTCTTGCTTCTCTAGTTATTTTCATTGTGATGTAAGGATGTCGATTTTAGATCTTTCCTACTTTCTCATGAGGGCATTTTAGTGCTATAAATTTGCCTCTAAACACTGCTTTAGCTGTGTCCCAGAGATTCTGGTATGTTGTCTCTTTGTTCTCATTGGTTTCAAAGAACTTCTTTATTTCTGCCCTAATTTTATTTACCCAGTAGTCACTCAGGAGCAGGTTGTTCAGTTTCCATGTAGTTGTATGGTTTTGAGTGAGTTTCTTAATCTTGAACTCTAATTTGATTGCACTGTGGTCTGAGAGACTGTTTCTTATGATTTCTGTTCTTTTGCATTTGCTGAGGAGTGTTTTACTTCCAATTATGTGGGAAATTCTAGAATAACTGTTATGTGGTGCTGAAAAGAATGTATATTCTGTTGATTTGGGGTGGAGAGTTCTGTACATGTCTATTAGGTCTGCTTGGTCCACAGCTGAGTTCAAGTCTTGAATATCCTTGTTAATTTTCTGTCTCGTTGATCTGTCTAATATTGACAGTGAGGTGTTAAAGTCTCCCACTGTTACTGTGTGGGAGTCTATCTCTTTGCAGGTCTCTAAGAACTTGCTTTAAGAATTGGGTGCTACTGTATTGGATGCATATATATTTAGGATAGTTAACTCCCTTGTTGCGTTGATCCCTTTACCATCATGAAATGCATTTCTTTGTCTTTTTTTATCTTTGTTGACTTAAAGTCTGTTTTATCAGAGACTAGGATTGGAATCCCTGCTTTTTTTTTTCTTATCATTTCGTTGGTACATATTCCTAAATCCTTTTATTTTGAGCCTATGTGTGTCTTTGCACATGAGATGGGTCTCGTGAATATAGCACAAAGATGGATCTTGATCCTTTATCTAATTTGCCAGTCTGTGTCTTTTAACTGGGCATTTAACCCATTTACATTTGAGGTCAGTATTGTCATGTGTGATTTTGATCTTGTCATTATGATGCTAGCTGGTTATTTTGGCTACTCGTGGATGCAGTTTCTTCATAGTGTCGATGGTCTCTACATTTTGGTATGGTTTGCCAGTGGCAGGTACCGGTTTTTCCTTCCCGTATTTAGTGCTTCCTTCAGGAGCTCTTGTACGGCAGGCCTGGTGGTGACAAAATCCCTCAGCATTTGATTGTCTGTAAAGGATTTTATTTCTCCTTCACTTATAAAGCGTAGTTTGGCCAATATGAAATTCTGGGTTGAAAATTCTTTTCTTTAAGAATGTTGAGTATTGGCCCCCACTATCTTCTGGCTTGTAGGGTTTCTGCAGAGACATCCCCTGTTAGTCTGATGGGCTTCCTTTTGTAGGTAACCCAATCTTTCTTTCTGGCTGCCCTTAACATTTTTTCCTTCATTTCAACCTTGATGAATCTCACGATTATGTGTCTTGGGGTTGCTCTTCTTGAGGAGTATCTTTGTGGTGTTCTCTGTATTTCCAGAATTTGAATGTTGACCTGTCTCACTAGGTTGGGGAAGTTCTCCTCGATAATATCCTAAAGAGTGTTTTCTAACTTGGTTCCATTCTCCCCCTCATTTTCAGGTACACCAATCAAATGTAAGCTTGCTCGTTTCACACAGTCCCATATTTCTTGAAGGCTTTATTCATTCCTTTTCATTCTTTTTTCTCTCATCTTGTCTTCACATTTTATTCCATTGAGTTGAGCTTCAATATCTGATATACTTTCTTCTGCTTGATCGATTCAGCTATTGATACTTGTATATGCTTCACCCAGTTCTTGTCCTGTGTTTTTCAGCTCCATCAGGTCATTTATATTCTTCTCTAAACTGGTTATTCTAGTTAGCAGCTCCTGTAACCTTTTATCAAGGTTTTTAACTTCCTTGCATTGGGTTAGAACATGCTCCTTTAGCTCGGAATTGTTATTACCCACCTTCTGAAGCCTACTTCTGTCATTTCATCAAAGTCATTCTCCATCCAGTTTTGTTCCCTTGCTGGCGAGGAGTTGTGGTCCTTTGGAGGAGAGGAGACGTTCGGTTTTTTGAATTTTCAGCCTTTTTGCACTGGTTTTTCCTCATCTTCATGGATTTATCTACATTTGCTCTTTGATGTTGGTGACCTTCGGATGGGATTTTTGCGTGGGCATCCTTTATGCTGATGTTGATGCTATTGCTCTCTGTTAGTTTTCCTTTTAACAGTCAGGCCCCTATTGTGAAGCTCTGCTTGAGTATGCTGGAGGTCCACTCTAGACGCTGTTTGCCTGGGTATCACCAGCAGAGCCTGCAGAACAGCAAAGGTTGCTGCCTGCTTCTTCCTCTAGAACCTTCCTCCCAGAGCAACACCTGCAGATGCCAGCCAAAGCTCAACTGTATGAGGTGTCTGTCGACCCCTGCTGTGAGGTGTCTCTCATGCAGGAGGCACGGGTGTCAGGGACCCAATTGAGGAGGCACTCTGTCTCTTAGCAGAGCTCAAGTGCTGTGCTGGGAGATCTGCTGCTCTCTTCAGAGCCAGCAGGCAGGAAGGTTTACATCTGCTGAAGCTGTGGCCATAGCTACCCCTTCCTCCAGGAGCTCTGTCCCAGAAAGATGGGAGTTTTATCTATAAGCCCCCGACTGGGGCTTCTGCTTTTCTTTCAGAGATGCCCTGCCCAGAGAGGAGGAATCTAGAGAGGAAGTCTGGCTACAGCAGCTTTGTAGCGCTGCGGTGGGCTCTGCCCAGTCTGAACTTCCCGGAGGCTGTGTTTATACTGTGAGGAAAAAACCACCTACACAAGCCTCAGCAATGGTGGATGGCCCTTTCCCCACCAAGCTCAAGTGTCCCAGGACAACTTCAGATTGCTGTGCTGGCTGCGAGAATTTCAAACCAGAGAATCTAGGAAATACCATTCAGGACATAGACATGGGCAAAGACTTCATGATGAAAACACCAAAAGCAACGGCATCAAAAGGCAAAATTGATAAATGGGATCTAATTAAACCAAAGAGCTTCTGTACAGCAAAAGAAACTATCATCAGAGTGAATAAAATGGGAGAAAATGTTTGCAATCTATCCATCTGACAAAGGGCTAATATCTAGAATCTACAAGGAACTTAAACAAATTTACAAGAAAAAAACAAAGAACCCCATCAAAAAGTGGCTGAAGGATATGAACATATACTTCTCAAAAGAAGACATTTATGCAGCCAACAAACATATGAAAAAAAGCTCATCATCAATGGTCATTAGACAATGAATATCAAAACCAAAATAGATACCATCTCATGCCACTTATAATGGTGATCATTAAAAAGACAGGAAATAACAGATGCTGGAGAGGATGCGGAGAAATAGGAATGCTTTGCACTGTTGGTGGGAGTGTAAATTAGTTCAACCATTGTGGAAGAGTGTGGCAATTCCTCAAGGATCTGGAACCAGAAATACCATTTGACCCAGCAATCCCATTACTGGATATATACCAAAAGGATTATAAATCATTCTACTATAAAGACACATGCACGTGTATGTTTATTGAGGCACTGTACACAACAGCAAAGCCTTGGAACCAACCCAAATGTCCATCAATGATAGACTGGATTAAGAAAATGTGGCACATATACACCATGGAATACTATGCAGCCATAAAAAATGATGAGTTCATGTCCTTTGTAGGGACATGGATGAAACTGGAAACCATCATTCTCAGCAAACTAACACAGGAACAGAAAAACAAACACCACATGTTCTCACTCATAAGTAGGAGTTTAAAAATGAGACCATATGGGTACAGGGAAGGGAACATCACACACCAGGCCTGTTGGAGGTTGTGGGGCAAGGGGAGGGATAGCATTAGGAGAAATACCTAATGTAGATGACAGGTTGATGGGTTCAGCAAACCACCATGGCCCATTTATATCTATGTAACAAACCTGCACGTTCTGCACATGTATCCCAGAACTTAAAGTATAATAATAAAACAAAAATGAATAAATAATTTTAAAAAAATTTTTAAAAAGAAAATATAATAGAAAATTCTTTGTGACCTTTGAGTAGGCAAAGATTTCTTAGAAAGAACATAAAAAGCATAAACTATATTTTAAAAAACTAATAAACTGAACTTCATAAACAGACACCAAAAATCACTTTACCTCTTTAGTTCTCTGAAAGGCACTATTAAGAAATGAAAAACAAAGACACAGACTAACAGAAGATATTTGTTACACAGAAAAAGAACTTGAATATACAAAGAACTCTTATGAAGCAAAAAATTAAATTAAAATAAAAAAATAAGCAAAAGATCTGAACACTCAGAAAAAGAAAAAAAGATTTATGAGTTGCCAGAAAGCATATAAAATGTTACTACACATCACTTATTATCAGAAAAATGCATATTAAAACCACAAAGGAATACTACCGCACACCCATAAGATAGCTAAAAAATAAAAACATAAAAAACATCCAAAATCTGGCCCCACCAAGCGATAACAAGGATGTGAAGCAACTAGAAGTTTCATATGTTTCCAGTGAAAATGTAAAAGGATGATCACTTTGCAAAACCATTTGATAATTTCTCATAAAGGTAAATGTACACCAATTATATGACCTAGCTGGTCATAGATATCTAACCAAGAAAAAAATTAAAAATTGTGTTTACACTAAGACTTGTAAATAAATGTTCATAGAAACTTTATTTGTAATAGCTGAAAACTGGAAACAACCTAAATGTCTTTCAGTAGGTTGAATGGATAAACACATATTTGTACAATGAAATAGTGTTAAGCAAGAAAAAGAAATGAATTATCAATACATACAACATGGATCAATTTCAAATCATTATGTCAAAATAAAAAGGTCACACAAAACAAGGTACATAATGAATTCCATTTATTCATAAAATTGCAAATTCACATTTATGGATAGAAAGCAATGATCAGTGTTTATCTGGGTGGAAAGAGGGATATATTATGAAGGAGCCTGAGAAATCTTGCAAGCGCTGGATATATTTGCTCTCTTGATTGCGGTGACAATTTCCTAAGTGTATGCATATGTCAAAATACATCAAATTTTACACTTTAAATATGTTTAGTTTAATGTTGTTCAATTATATAGTACTTTAATAATTTTAAAAAATACTTATACCTCTCCACTATCTCATTTTCCCTTGGAATGTCCCAGAAATAACAGCCATCTTAAATTTAGTGTTTCCCTTTTACATGCATTTTTTGAAATAAGTATTATGCATAGTACAATGGTTACATACAGGGACTGTAAAGAGAGACAACATGAGCTGTAAATCTGTCTCTATCACTTAATAGCTTTGTTTCTTTGGAAAAATTAATTCATTCTTATGTGCCTCAATTTACTGATTATAATGGGATGATAATAGTACTTTTTTCACAGGGTTACTGTGAGTATTAAGTGACTGAATTTATATAAATAGCTAGAAGAGTATTTGTCAAATAGTAATTATGGTTATGCCATATAATATAAAACCAGGTAGATATTAAATTGAACATGAAAGAATTGTTAGTAATATGGAACAATATTAAGGCAAAATATAATAAGGATGGTTAGGAATATGGGCTCTGGTTCATCCATGTTGTCCCAAAGGGTAAGATCTCCTTTTTAAAGGCTGAATAATATTCCATTGAATAATAACCCATAATTTTGTTAACTATTCATCTATCAACAGACACCTTGGTTAAGTAAAATAAGTTAGACACAAAAAGAAAAATATTGCATGATCTCACTTATATATGGAATCGTCTTTTTAAAAGTTGAATACATAGAAACAAAGAGTAGAATGGCAGTTACCAGAGATGGGCCTGGGGGCAGGGAATGAAGAATGGGGAGATAAAGATCAAAAGTATAAAAAGTTGCAGTTATGTAGGATGAATAAGTCTAGAGATATAATGTATAACATGAGGACTATAGTTAATAATATTCTATACTGAAAATTTGCTGAGAGTAGATTTTAGTTGCTCTTACCACCAAAAAAAGTAACTGTGAGATAACAGATATGTCAATTTTCATGATTATAGAAACCATTTCACTGATGTATGTAGATGAAAAAGAAAGTTGTACATCTTAAATGTGTACAATTTTTTTAAAAAAGAAGAATATGGGCTTTGGGTTAGACCACTTGGATTGAATCTCAGCTCTACCACTTAGTATCTCAGTTATCTTGAGTATGTTTCTTGTTTCTTACTTTCTTTGTGCTTCAGTTTTTTCATCTTTAAAAGATGAATAATGACAGCACCTTCTTCTTAGGGTTGAATTAAACAACTTGACCTAAAAGCATGTGGAGTAGTGTCCTAAGCACAGAACAAACATTCAATAACATTAACTATTAGTAGTAGCATACATTCCGAAGTAATATATAGTTGTCTCCAACCATTCAGTGTTATGTCTTCAAGTAAAAGTGACGTATATTAAACGTAAATTAATGGTTTGTTTTTTTTTTATTTATTCAGGCTCATAGGAGAAACATTTTTTATCTTTGCCAAAAGATATTGTAAATTCACTGGACATAAGCCTACTCTTCATTGTTATTTGTCACCTATTTCTCTGTTCTTTAATTCATTCCTAACATGTTTTCATCAATTTAGATAACTCAGTAAGAATATCCTACGGATTTCATTTTAAAAGACTGCACTTAACAATAACTAATGTGCCTTTTGTAAACTCCAAGCTTACAGGGGCCCAAAAGTTTATTTTTGCTATTAATTTCCACGGCACCTTTTCTCATGTTAACACCTTGTCTCATTTAGCAATTCATTAACGTGGATAGTTCTGTACAATTCATTGACAGATTCATTTTTGATCATTTTATTTTTAATGTTTTATAAGTATCAAAAATAGTAATATATCCACATTATTTGATCAGTTACATACTAATAGTAGCTGTAATAAATTAATCCAAGCAAATTGTTTTATTCAGTAGCTTTTATGTGTTAGAAAAAATTCTTTGAATATATATATATACCATATACATATATATACACACACATACATAAACAGATTTTGTTGGGAAAAGGCATGATATGTTGATCAATAAAAGACTTTCAAGCAAAAAAGAAATACTGTATTTTTAGGATAATTCTTTGGAGAAACTAAAAAGGAAATTATGAGTCTTGTACAAAGGAGGAACAACATAAAATTTCTGCTTAGAAAAGTCTCCTCATTTATTTTTTAAGAGATAGGGTATTTGTATATTGCTCAGGCTAGACACAAACTCCTGAGTTCAGGGGATCTCCCACCTCAGCCTACAGAGTAGGTGGGAATACAGGCATGTGCCACTGTGCCTGGCTTTACTTCTAAATGGATTTTAACCATGAATAACTACATAGTATTTACCATATGCCAAACACTCCTAACTGCACTCTTTTAACACTCTTCTAATTGCCAGATTAACTTAATATATTTAAATATCATGACTATCCCAAGATGTAGACTGTGTTAGCCATTTCATTTTAGTACGTGGAAACTGAAATACTGAGAGATTAAATAATTTACTTAAGGTCATAAAGCTAAGGAAGTAATTCACGGAAACTGAATACGAATCCAGGTACTCCCGCTTGATTGCCTGATATTTTAAAATAGATTTTAGGGTGCAAGAGCAGTTTCGTAACATGGATATATTACATAGGGGTGAAGTCTGGATTTTCAGTGTAGCCATCGCCTAAATAGTGTAAATTGTACTGATTAAGTAATTTATTTTCTCTCGTCCCCCTCCAAAGCATCCACTCTTACAATTCTCCAATATCTATTATCCTATACATTGGAGAATGTCCATGTATACACATTATTTAGCTCCTACTTATAAATGAAAACAAGAGGTGCTGGACTTTCTGTTTCTGAGTTATTTCACTTAAGATAATGGTCTCCAGTTCCATCTATGCTGCTACAAAAGACATGACTTTACTGTTTGTTATAGTTGAGTAGTATTTACATATATATATATATGTATATATATATCTCTATACATACATCCACACATACACACACAAATATTTACACATCACATTTTCTTTGTCCAATCATCCATTCATGGACTCTTGGATTGATTCCATTATCTTTGCTATTGTAAATAGTGCTGCAATAAACATACAACTACAGGTTTATTTTTGATGAAATTATTTCTTTTCATTTGGGTAGATACTCAGGAATGGGATTGCTGGATTCAGTGGTAGCTCTATTTTTAATTCTTTCAGAAATCTCCATACTGTTTTCCATAGAGATTGCACTAATTTACTTTTTCACCAACAGTGTATAACCATTCTCTTTTCTATGCATCCTCACTAGCATCTATTATTTTTTGACGTTTTATTTAATTTTTAAAATTTTTTTCAATTATACTTTAAGTTCTGGGATACATGTGCAGAACATGCAGGTTTGTTACATAGGTATACACATGCCATGGTGGTTTGCTGCACCCATCAACCTGTCATCTACATTAGGTATTTCTCCTAATGCTATCCCTCCCCTAGCCCCCCAGCCCCAACAGGCTCTGGTGTGTGATGTTCCCCTCCCTGTGTCCATGTGTTCTCATTGTTCAAATCCCACTTTTGAGTGAGAACATGCGGTGTTTGGTTTTCTGTTCCAGTGTTAGTTTGCTGAGAATAATGGTTTCCAGCTTCATCCATGTCCCTTCAAAGGACATGAACTCATCCTTTTTTATGGCTGCATAGTATTCCATGGTGTATATGTGCCATATTTTCTTTATCCAGTCTATCATTGATGGGCATTTGGGTTGGTTCCAAGGCTTTGCTATTGTGAACAGTGCCACAATAAACATATATGTGCATGTGTCTTTATAGTAGAATGATTTATAATCCTTTGGGTATATACCCAGTTATGGGATTGCTACGTCGAATGGTATTCTGGTTCCAGATCCTTGAGGAATTGCCACACTGTCTTCCACAATGGTTGAACTAATTTACACTCCCACCAACAGTGTAAAGCATTCCTATTTCTCCACATCCTCTCCAGCATCTGTTGTTTCCTTTTAATGATCACCATTCTAACTGGCATGAGATGGTATCTCATTGTGGTTTTGATTTCTATTTCTCTAATGACCAGTGATGATGAGCTTTTTTTCATATGTTTGTTGGCCGCATAAATGTCTTCTGATAAGTATCTGTTCATATCCTTCACCCACTTTTTGATGAGGTTGTTTGTTTTTTCTCATAAATTTAAGTTCCTTGTAGATTCTGGATATTGGCCCTATGTCATATGGATAGATTGCAAACATTTTCTCCCATTTTGTAGGATGCCTGTTCACTCTGATGATAGTTTATTTTGCTGTACAGAAGCTCTTTAGTTTAATTAGATCCCATTTGTCTATTTTGGCTTCTGTTGCCATTGCTTTTGGTGTTTTAGTCATGAAGTCTTTGCCCATGCCTATCTCTTGAATGGTATTGCCTAGGTTTCCTTCTAGGGTTTTTACGGTTTTAGGTCTTATGTTGAAGTCTTTAATCCATCTTAAGTTAATTTTTGTATAAGGTGTAAGGAAGCGGTCCAGTTTCAGTTTTCTGCATATGGCTAGCCAGTTTTCCCAACATCATTTATTAAATAGGGAATCCTTTCCCCATTGCTTGTTTTTGTCAGGTTTGTCAAAGATCAGATGGTTGTAGATGTGTGGCATTATTTCTGAGGCTTCTGTTCTGTTCCATTGGTCTATATATCTGTTTTGGTACCAGTACCATGCTGTTTTGGTAACTGTAGCCTTGTAATATAGTTTTAAGTCAGGTAGCGTGATGCTTCCAGCTTTCTTCTTTTTCCTTAGGATTGTGTTGGCTATGCAGGCTCCTTTTTGGTTCCGTATGAAATTTAAACTAGTTTTTTCTAATTGTGTGAAGAAAGTCAATAGTAGCTTGATGGGGATAACCAGGCAAAAATAAAATACTGGAAAACCAAATCCACAAGCCCATCAAAAAGCTTATCATCACAATCAAGTTGGCTTCGTCCCTGGCATGCAACGCTGGTTCAACATACGCAAATCAATAAACATAATCCATTACATAAACAGAACCAACAACAAAAACCACATGATTATCTCAATAGATGCAGAAAAGGCATTCAACAAAATTCAACAGTGCTTCATGCTAAAAACTCTCAGTAAACTAGGTATTGATGGAACTTATCTCAAAATAATAAGAGCTATTTATGACAAACCCACAACCAATATCATACTGAATGGGCAAAAACTGAAAGCATTCCCTTTGAAAACCAGCACAAGACAAAGATGCCCTCTCTCACCATTTCTATTCAACATAGTGTTGGAAGTTCTCTCCAGGGCAATCAGGCAAGAGAAAGAAATAAAGGGTACTCAATTAGGAAAAAAGGAAGTCAAATTGTCCCTGTTTGCAGATGACATGATCATATATTTAGAAAACCCCATCGTCTCAGCCCAAAATCTCCTTAAGCTGATAAGCAACCTCAGCAAAATCTCAGGATACAAAATCAATGCACAAAAATCACAAGCATTCCTATACACCAATAATAGACAAACAGAGAGCCAAATCATGAGTGAATTCCCATTCACAACTGCACCACTGCTCAAGGAAGTAAGAGAGGACACATATAGATGGAAAAACGTTCCATGCTCATGGATAGGAAGAATCAATATTGTGAAAATGGCCATATTTCCCCAAGTAATTTGTAGATTCAATGCTATCCCCATCAAGCTACCCTTGACTTTTTAATAGTAGCGATTCTGGCTTTTGTGAGATGGTATCTCATTGTGGCTTAGCATTTTATTCAGAGTAAATATCAAAGTTTTAAAATATTCTATATGAGCTGCCCCTCTTCATGTGTCTGACCTCATCTCCTATTATTATCACTTTACTTGGCTTCCTTCCAGTAATTGCTCAAATTTCACTTCCTCAATAAGGCCAACTTTACCACCATATTAAATAATGCCAAATACCCTTTACCTACATCCTGATTCCTCTCACCTGCCCTAGTTTTTCCACAGCACTCACTACATCAAAGTATATTATTAAAGTTATTTACTATGACTATTGTTTATTTCTATCCCCTCTAGTAAGAATGTATGTTCTTTGAGGAAAAGAATCTTTCTTGTTTTGTTTATTGTTATATCCGCAGCACCTGTAGTAGTGTCTGGCTTAACTAGATATTCAATAAATCTCTGTTGAGCAAATGTATACATAAAAGCTAACTACAAAAGTTGTTAAGTAAAATAAGTTACAGAGTCATTGAGGTAATATATTAAAGCTCTATTTCAGGCCAGACTTTGTGCAGGGAACCAGAATACAAACGCGAATATATCGGTCCTTGCTTTCATGAAGCTAATGATCAAGCTGGAGCAATAGTCACAAAAGTAGATAACTTCAATCCAAAACATCAAGTGCTGTTGGGATGGATGAAGAAATGATGGAAGGATGCCCAGAGTAAACCATAAGATGCTATGTAAAAGTGGGTGATATGGTTCGGATGTTTGTCCCCTCCAAATCTCATGTTGAAATGTGATTCCCAGTGTTAGAGGTGGGGAGAGGTGGGAGGTAATGGGTCATAAGGGAGGATCTCTCATGAATGGTTTAGCATTATCCCCTTGGTGAGAAGTGAGTTCTCACACAGTTAGTCCGCACAAGGTCTTACTGCTTAAAAGAGTGTAGCATCTCACCACTTCTCTCTCTTTGGCTCTTACTCTTACCATATGATGTGCTGGCTTCCCCTTTACCTTCTGCCATGATTGGTGCAGAAACCCTCACCAGAAGCAAATGCTGGTACCATACTTCCTGTATAGCCTACAGAACTATCAACCAAGATAAAACTCTTTTCTTCATAAATTGCCCAATCTCATGTATTTATTTACAGCAATGTAAGAACAGACTAATAAACAAATTATTATTATGTCTACACTAAAAGAAACATAAACTTGTCAAAATGAAAAGCCATAAGAATTTCCAATAATGGATCTTTAATTGTGAAAATTACTTTTTCTGTTCATCCATTGACAGTTATTTTGAGATTTCAGTAAACTTAAACTGCATATGTAAAAATTCTTCTCATTTAAATGTTGGCTTATTTTCTATTAAACTTACATTATAAGTTGATTTTCCAGAATAATGAGGGTATCTGCTTTTCTTCTTTGTCTTTATTTTCTTCTTTATTCCAAGAACATAAAGAAGATCCTGTAAAAAACATTTCCCCCTGCAAAAAATTTGTAAGGTTTCTATTTTCAGAAAGAAAAACTACATAAAATAATTTATTTTTCTTTCTCTACTCTAAAAGTGTCTGTTTGATGCATTTCTTTCTCCAGATGTCTTATACAGGAGAGTCTTATCTGAAAACTATCTTAAATTATCCAGGAGTGAGACAAAGAACAACATGTAACTAAAAATGTTCATTGAAATGCCCATTAGAATAGGTGCATTGGGTCAGGTGGTCCTTGCAAGTGGCCCTCTGCAGCCTCTTTCAATTATGTGATTCTATAAAAGAAGGAAACCCAAATCCTACAAGTAATCATACAAGTGGCTATCACTGGAATAGGGAATAAAGATGAGGAGCCCCTGGAAATAAAGGAGAAAAATAAGAATCTTACTATGCTAGAAAATTAGCAAACATCATATGACTTTCCCATCCTACTCAGTCTATTCATTTCCAAAATCTCATCTTCTAAAACAATTCCCACAATAATTGGACTTGCTGGGTAGAGAAGATCCTCTTAGAAAACAAAGTGTTCACCTATGTGACAGAAATCACATCTTTTTAGAAATCATTTAGAGCCCTGGACAAGGCAATTTACCAAATGGTGCCTGCGTCCCCAAAGGAGTTAATCTCTCTTTCCATAGTAAATCTGCCTCTTCCTGATAACATGTTTGTGATCGTGGCTCACCATAAAAGCTGTGCATTTGCTTGATCAAAAGACTAGGAAGACAAAAAATAAATTTAGTCACCTTGCATCACTGTATTGTGGTTTGTATGTTTAAATAATAACAAGCAATGTAGAACTGTCATTAGCCCTTCCTCCATAAAAGACTGAAAGTAAGATAAAACTTGAAAAAGCCATTTATATGATTTGGCTGTGTCTCCACCCAAATCTTATCTTGAATTGTATTTCCTATAATCCCCACGTACCATGGGAGGGATCTGGTGGGAGGCAATTTAACCATGGAGATGTTTACCCTCATGCTATTCTTGTGATGTGAGCGAGTTCACATAAGATCTGACAGTTTCATAAGGGGCTTTCCCCCTTTTGCTCAGCATTTCTCCTTGCTGCTGCCATGTGAAGAAGGATGTGTTTGCTTCCCCTTCCACCATGATGGTAAGTTTCCCGAGGCCTCTCCAGCCATGGTAAACTGTGAGTCAATTAAACCTCTTTCTTTTATAAATTATCCAGTCTTGGGTATGTCTTTATTAGCAGCATAAGAATGGACTAATACAGACATGTTATTTCATGAATATCCTAAAAAATATACACTCTCTAAGACTAAAACTGAAAGGAAAACTGATCCCAGCAATAAGTATCTCCAAATAACAGCATTATAGGTTGAGCATCCCAAATATAAAAATACAAAATCCAAAATGCTCACAAATCCAAAACTCTTCTGAGAACCAACATGATACTCAAAGAAAATGCTCATTAGAGCATTTTGGTTTTCAGGTTTTCAGATTTGGGATGCTCAACAGTAAGTATATGCAAATGTTTCAAAATCTTTTTAAAAATCTAAAATCTGAAACACTTCAGGTCTCAAACATTTGAGATAAAAGATATTCAATCTGTACTACATTCTGGCTACTAGAAGAAGTTTTAAAAAGTCCTGTGTCCTTGGTTCCATCTCCAAATGTTGATTGAGCACTTGCTGCATAGCAGCTATTCTGCTATTCACTACAGATTCCAATTTGTTTGTACAGAATAGTGATTAAAAGCATATACTTTGGAATAAAACTGCCTGGGTTCACATAACATCTCCATCCCTTTTTAGCTGTGTAGTCTTGAAGTTGACACTCCATCTCAGTGTTTCTAATTGCAAATTCATAGAGTTGTTGTAAGGATCAAATGACGTGATATGTGCAGAAGTGTGAGAACAGTTGCTGGTGCATAGAAGTGAATAGGCATAAAAGAAGCTATTAATCAATTAAGGGAAACTAATAAATTAGTCAAGATATGTAAAAAGTGTTATAGGGACATAAAATTAAAAGACTAACATACCTGGGGTTGCAAGACTTAAAAGAATTAACAGAAGTGACAAGTTACACTTGAAGGATGAGTAGTTTTCCATACGTCAAATGGAAGAAGGCAGAAAGATCATCATGTGACAGGACACAGAGTAATAATGACAGGCGAAGCCAGCTGGACTTCCTGGGTCAAGTGGGGACTTGGAGAACTTTTCTGTCTTACAAGAGGATTATAAAATGCACCAGCCAGCACTCTGTAGCTAGCAAGGGGACTGTAAAATGCACCAATCAGTACTCTGTAAAAACGCACCAATCAGTGCTCTGTAGCTAGCAAGGGGATTGTAAAATGCACCAATCAGTGCTCTGTAAAATGTGCCAATCAGAAAGATCCTCAAAGTAGCCAATCGCAGGGAGAATTGAAAAAAGGGCACTCTGATAGGACAAAAATAGAACATGGGCAGGGACAAATAAGGGAATAAAAGCTGGACACCCCAGCCAACAGTGGCAATCCGCTCGGGTCCCCTTCCACACTGTGGAAGCTTTGTTCTTTCACTCTTCACAATAAATCTTGCTGCTGCTCACTGTTTGGGTCTGTGCCACCTTTAAAAGCTGTAACACTCACTGCGAAGGTCGAAGGCTTCATTCTTGAAGTCAGTGAGACCACAAACCCACCGGCAGGAACCAACTCCAGACACAGTAAAACAGGATGGCCAGGCCAGGGAATTGCTAGTATGGCCAGTGTCCAATAATGCAAGGGATATCAGGACAAGTTGCTGGAGAGGTAGATCAGGGTAAGAAAATAAGGAGCCATTGGAGGCTTTTAAGTGAAAGAGTGGCATTTTGAATTTTATTATTAAAAGGTTTCTCTAGTGGCAGTATAAACATAAAATGAGACTTGTAAAAAGCTTGAAATAGGAGCCAGTAATAATACTTAGGACTATATTGCAATAGGCCAAGCAAGAATTGATGAAGACTCACATGAAGCAATGAAAGGAAGGAGTGGATTACAGAGATAGAATCTTCAGGTGTTTGTTAAGGGATAAACTCTTCTTCCCACTTGATAATTTTATATAAATACTTAATTGGCTTTCATAGGAAAGAAGGGACAAACCAGTAATATTTATGAAAAACAGTAACACTGAAATTTCCCCTCATCAAAAAACAATGAGATTATCTGAGATATGAGTTAATGATCAACATAGAACTTGAAGAGAAAGTTGGACAATTATTTGGCAGGTTTGGATTAGATAAGCAAAGGTTCCAACCAGAGGTGAATTTATTAAAAGAAGCAAATAAAATTTAAGCTTTAAGGTTCCTCAGTTACAAGGGCCCTCGGGAGGGTTGAGGACCGCCAAGAGCTATGAACAGGAAGGGAAAGCAAGCCTGTACTTCTTCAAAGCACTTCTAGTAATAGCCTAAAGAGACTTCAGCAGAAAGGAACTTGAATCCCCAAGGTGCCAGTAACATATTGTGATCTCCTTTCTTTTTCTGAAGATATAATTTTATATTCATATTTTGTACAATTCTTCATATAGAGGACTCTCAGAAATTATATAAACTTCAGGCCACATAAAACCTGGAACTGCCCTTGCTTCCAGCCTTCACGCTTCTTTAGCATTAACAAATGGAGAGAACTTAGTCTAACTCCTAGAGTTGAATATTTTTATCTTGATGTACAGGAATTAATTCTCCAAGTAAACAAATAAGATGATTTCTTTAAAACATATTAAGAGCTATTAACCAGCAATTAAACATTAAATGCATGATGAATAATTAATGCTTTATATCTCGTCATACAATGATGACTGACAATAGGGATCTGAAGGTTGAGGGACATTTTCAAAATCATTCTTCTTCAAAGATTAAAATTGCTTTCTGATACATGTTTTTAAGTGGATGTACTATTGATTTTACATTGATTGAATGGCAGTCAAAAGATCTGATTTAGCTCTATGTCTATCATTGATTACCTTTGTGATCTTGGGCCTATGACAGGATAACTTTCTATTCTAACTCTGAAAAGATTCTCACATTAACTTCTCTCCCTTTCCAGTGAATCTTCTCTCACTCAGTCTGTAGTAACTGAGAAAGAAAAAAATTTTTATTTGAGGAATGTGAGCCCCTTTAAATTATCAGGCCCAGAGAGGTACTGAAATGTGGCAGTAGTCACATCTCACTCCTCAACTTGAGCTAAGTAATCATTTTGAAGCTGCCTGCTATATGAACTCTATACTGAGTGTCGCCACCAACAGTTTATAAATTAACCTAATACCATATGCTGGGCACATAACTCTTATCCTTTTTTTCAACAACGTGCAGCCAATCACTAATCAATGTTATTTCCAGAAATCAATGATAATCCCTGAAAAACAACTTTTCTAATCACTCCCATTCCTAATTTGTCCTTTCTTTCTTTAAAATCTTGAGCCTCTCCTTTGTTTTCCCAGAGCACTCAACAGTGTTACCCAGGCCGTAGTCCTTAACCTTGGCTTAAATAAGCTCTCTATATTAATTTTGCCTCAGTTTATTTATTTAGTTCAGAAAAACAAACTCCTGAAAGGCCTTCATGCCTCTTGCCTCTAACCCCAGCAAGCCTCCCATTCTCTTATCATCTAATTTCCATTGAGCCTATACTCCCTTTTCTGCCACCTAGAGAATAAAATGCAAAATCAGCCTGCTGCATGAAGCCTTTACAATTTGACCTCTAGATATCTGTATAACCTTACCTACCACTCGATCTCCTATTTCTTTATACAGTTTTATTTACTGTTTCCACAAAGATATACAATCTTGGCACATTTCCTCAAGCTATTCCACAGTTAGGAGCCCTCTCACAAGCTATGTCTGGTCATCAAAGCCTTCAGGGCCTTACTCAAATTGCCAGTTTTTCCAAGATTATTTTCCAGAAGAATTAATCTTTCCCCATCATCTTTTCTTATCACTTTCTTTATTATTTATAATATACATCACACAGCAAAGTGATTGAAGACACTAGTGATGAGTCAGAAACTCATAGTTTCAAAGCTGTGCTCTAACACTCACCAACACATATAACTCTGGGCAAGTTACTTAACCTCCATGAAATTCAGCTTTCATTTACTGAATGAATTATTTGCATATGATATCTTCTATATGCGTAGAAACCAGAAGAAATTTGGTGAAGAGGAAGCAGAATAAGCCATCAGGATTCCAGGCCTAAGCTTCTTACTCAATCATGCTTACCAGAGAAGTCCAATAGTTTATGTCAGTCAGTAGAGTAAGGGTAGAATAGGAATGAGTAGGGGTAAAAGGTCTCTTATTTGCTTACCCAACCAGTAAAAAGGCATTATTTAGTTTTCCACTTTTGAGATTTTGGTACTCTCAGCAAGTAGCCCAAGAAAAGGGGTATTGGATGATATACTTCCAGAACAAAATCCCACTCTGGACCCCAAACAGTGTAGGGCACTCTCCTTTGTTCTTACATCTAATGGAAATGTTCAAGAAGCACTTTCTGAAAGTAGTAAAACTTATATATGAAACCTCTTAGTGCTGTTGTTTGGAAAGTAAATTAATCAAACCCCATATTTTATAAAATATTTGCTCCACAAGTATTTATTGACTACAAACTATAGGTCAACATATAATTATTGTTATGGCTATAACAGCGAACATGACAGACATAGTCCCTTTCCTTAGGTTTTATGCTCTCGTAGAGAAGATTGACATTAACTGAATCACTTCAAGTGTGATGAGTGTTATAAAGGAGATATATGTCTCTGGTATCATAGTAGGAAACAATAGAGAACTTAATCCAGTTTATGGATAAAAGTAGTCCATTCTTATTAACTGCTGTCAAGGACTGTCTGTTTGTATCCCCTCAAAATTCGTATGTTGAAACTCTAACCCCCAATTTGTCTGTACTTGGAGATAGGACCTATAAGGAGGTGATTAAGGTTAAATGGGATTATAAGGGTGGGGCTCTGATCCAACAGGATTAGTGTTCTTATAAGAAGAGACACCAGAAAGAGCTAGCTTTTCTCTCTCTCTCTCTCTCTCTGTTTCTCTCTCTGTCCCCCAAGGAAAAATCATGCGAGGACATTGCAAGAAGGAGGTCAGGAAGGTAGCTCTCACAAGAAACTGAGCACTGCCAGAACTTTGATCTTGGACTCTGCAGCCTCCAGAAATGTGAGAAAATAAATTTCTGTTGTATAAGCATGCAGTCCATGGTATTTTGTTATGGCAGCCCAAGTGGATGGAAAGAAGAAATGAAGAAATGAGGAAAGGAGAAAAAAGAAGGGAAGAAAAGGGAAGGGATCGGGGAGGGGAGGGAAGAGGAGGAGGGAAGAAAAAGAGAATAAAAGCACTTGTTTTTATTATTTTCCTACTAAAATGACATTTTCCTCTCCTGTCAGAATATAGTGGACTTCATCATGTGAAACTCCTGCATATGTGAGGCTCTAGGCAGATGCTTACCTTACAAGAAAGATGCATCTATGTTAATATATGTATCTCTCTGAATTACTCTTTCCTATTCCCACAACATTTGGTGGAGCACTGTAAGCTTAGCAAGGGCTATTAAGTGCTTGCTGAGTTCATGTCAAAACTTTACTGGCTACAAACTGTTTCAAATCTATAAAATGAATATGTATCTGCAAACTAATAGTGAAACAATGCTGTGTTTGAGCCTACCAGAAATCTCCATGGCTCAGTAAGTATTTATTCTCAAGCTCATAGGTTTGCAGGTTGTGGTTTGGCTGATCTATGCTTGGCTGTGCAGCTCTGCTTTAGGCTGTAGGTAGGCTGTTGTTGGCTCTAGGATGAGGCTGAAACAAGGTATATTCAACATGTCTCTCATATACCTGTTCTTATGGCAAATCACCAGCATGCTAAAGCCAAATTACTCAAAAAGCACATTTAAGGCCTCTGTTGAAGTCATATCCATTAATGTTCTTTTCTTTTTTTTTTTTTTGAGACAGGTCTTGCTCTGTCTCTGATGCTGGAGTGCAGAGGCGCGATCTTGGCTCACTGCAACCTCCACCTCCTGGGCTCAAGCAGGCATTCAACTGACCAAAGAAAATCATGTGACAGAGCCCAAAATCAAAGGAGTAAGAATATGTATCCTTACTACAGTGAGAAACTGAAAAGAATAAATATTTGCTGAATAATAAGCCACATATTTTATACAGGTTCAGAAAAGATGATCTCTAAGTAAAAAAGGAAACTAAATAAATACTGGATGCTGGAAACAAAAAGGTGATTTAGCATTTCAGATCTTAAGTGGCTTATAGTCTGAAGGCTGGTGGGGGTTGAGGGAGAGACAAATAAGAAAAACACTATAAATATAAATATAGTGAAGCAAGTATAATAACAATCATGGTAGAATTATTAATTCTGTGTGGAGGACATTTGAGTTTTAAAGGGTAGTAGAAGTTTATCAGATCAAGGTGGTTGGGATTCAGAGAAGACAGAATTCTAGGCAAAGGGAAAACAATGTGTGCAAAATCACAGATATGTTAACTAGAATGGCATAATTTAAAAGTGGCATTTTTAAGGTGTGGCTTAAGCATAAAACATACAGAAAAATGGTGAGAAATGACAAAGGAGATGCAAGAGTCAAATCTTAACATAAGTCAGGTCTAAAAATTTGATCTGCAGTGCCATTAAATAATATTAAATAGGAAAATAATGTGTTAAAATGTTTAGAATTATGGCTCAATAGAGTGGAAGAATGACTGGCAGGATGAGTTTAAGGAATGGCAGAGAGTTCAACTATGAGGCAATAAAAACCTGAACCAAAGTAGTGGCAGTGTGAATGGTGAGAAGGAAATATTAACAAATTTATGAAATATTTTTGCATATCTTTTTAATGACTGCAAAGGTCAGGACTTTCTGACTTGTAAGTGACTTAAACTCAACTCACGTAAGCTTAAGCAAAAACTGGCAGCTCTCAGAAATAAAAAATAAATAAATAAATAAAAATAAAACAAACTACGGGAACCAGCACAACTCTAAGGACCTTGGGGATGGCACAGATAATTTAAATGTTGTTTACATTTTCTCCCCATCCTTCATCAATGTTTATTCACTTAATTCTCTCCCACTGTAGAAAAGCTTACTACACATGGAGGAGGAATATGGCCATAGAAAGCTCCAAATCACATTCTTCTAACTAAAGGCAAGAAAAGGCCTCTCTATTTGCAATTCTTTTTAAATAAAAACTCTTGGGTAAGCCTCTTTTGACCCAACTCAGGTCATATGCCCACCCTACAATACAGTGGCCAAAATACCATGAGTTACCCAAGTTATCTCTTGATCCTCTTAGAGAAAAGTAATCTGTTATCAGTAGAGGAAGTGGATAAATTATTATCCAGCCAACCACATCAATCTGTATCAACCACTGTGAGAGTAAAAGACTAGTTGAGGGTGACAAGTTGAGACTTCCAGCTTAGCAACTAGAATATTAGTGACATATTAATGATAATAGGGGCTACAGGAAGAAAATAATGTATGAAGAAAAATTTTTAGAAATGTCAAGTTTGACCTGAAACTTAGATTATTCAAACCATGAATTATTCAAATGGCAATATTCAATAACCACTAAATTTTTCTTTGCACAAGACTGGGATATATATAGAGAGAAACAGTGCATAACAATAGCAATTAATGATTTAGACGAATGAAGACAGAAATTTCATTTCTGTATTTGACATAAAAGCATTACATCCAGTGAATATCTCTTTCCATATGAGAAAGAACACTTGAAAATAATGTATTAAGAGTCTCTGAGGCTATTTTAACAGAAATTTGAACCAATTAAAACGTTTGAAAATATCTATCAAAATGCATATGATTGACATTATTTTTATGAAAGGGAAAAATAATGCAGCTTAGGTGGAAACAATATAACGTATCTACCAAATACAAGAACTGCTGCCCTCATTGACACTGCCGATTCAGTCAGAGACTAATAAGCCTGTGAAGCTTTTTACTTTCTCAGAAAGTAGAGGGCTGCTCATTAACAGAAAATTTGGTTGAGTCCATCTTAGAAGACAATAGTACATATATTCTGGAAAAATTTGCAGGTATCTCATAAAAACTCCAAGTATTTGACACTATAGAGGTTCTATTAAGTGGATTAAAACATTATGACTTATTATTATTATTATAACCAAATTCCCCAAGGTGAAATAAAGTTTTCTGAAAACTCTCCATTTTGAGGTTCAATGAGATATTCCCAGCAACACACATGAAAAAAGACTATTGAAAAGGGGTTTTGCATAGCCACTCAAATCAAAGCTGACAATTACCTTGATGGAAGAATAAATAATAAAACTTAAGGGTTTTATTAGCCCCAAAGTAGTTTTCAAGTTGCACAAAATGTTCCTTTTCTTCTTATATATTAAAGTACTCCTGCCCTATACATTTAGCCTTCATAAAATATTCAAAATATTGCTTCCCACGTTGTTAAAAAAGTATCTGTTACCAGAAGAAGGAAAATCCATTTTGCAAAATGACAGGGAGATTACCCAGCATAACTACAATTACATTTTTAAAGGTACAGAAAGAAAATAGAGAACTGTCATACAATTTAAAGATCTTCTTAAACTACACACTGTGTTTTTCTACAGAGGATTTTTAAGATGAGAAATAGACCTTGAGTGTCTTAGACAGGCCTGAGGCAATATAAAAAAGGTCAAACATTCTGCTAAAAAGCACCTCTATCTTCAGAACAACTTAGCATCCAGCTTGCAATGCCTCCTTACTTAACAGCTATTGTTCCCACAGGAAGTGCACTTGAGTGTGGGCCACTATTAGTTTGTAATGAGCTTGCCAGGAATGATACAGGAAACAAATTTGTAATGATGTGCCATACCAAGCTCAGAAACGCGATGACACCCTCTTTTGGTGAGGTAGACAGGAATATGGGGCGGAGAAGGGATGTGGGGAGAGAAGAGGGAAGAAAAATGGGAAGAGAAAAGGCGCCTAGCAATAGTGAGCCATCTTCCTGTTCTGCTCCTAGTAAGAAGCCAACTAGAATGGAACTGAGAAAGAACTGAGTTGCCAGCATAGTTTGGAAGACTCAGGAATTATTCAGCATAATTGTCCATTCCCAGTTCAGGGGCCTTCAAAGGGCAGGCTTGTACTCTCAAATGAAACCATTCTAAAACAAAACAAAACAAAAAAAGAAAAGAAACAGCCCTGAACCTGTCAAAGATTAGTAACAAAATGTCAAATGCTTCCCCTATACACCTAGGGTGCCTCCATATTGTATGTTCACTTATATGATCCTAATGTACCTCTCTCCATACAGAAAAGTGCACACAATCATGAACCGGGGAGGGCAGAGAATTAAACCTTATCTAAGAGCTGTCAATAAATCTATTGTTAGAGATACATATGAATAGAAGTCACAGAGGCAATCTTTGTCTTTTAAAGAGGTAGTTTTTCAAAAAGAGAATTACACAAAGTGCTCCTCTGTTTTTGTCAATATGCTGCCAGGTTTTGAAATGCTATTTTTCATCCAAACAATAAAAATCTTGACAAGTAAGCAGCAGAAAATCACTAAATACACTCGCAGCTGCATTTCAATCTATACAAATTCTTTAAACAAAAACAACCAAAGAACAGCCTGGTCTAGCAAAATTATTTCACCATTTGAGCCTGAAGTCCAAGATAATTAAGAAACTGAATTTTATATTTCCACTGAAATATTCCAAAAAAAGTTCAAATAAAAAATGAAAATACAGATGAGAAGATGCAGTAAAGCTCTACAAGTGAATTTCAAGAGCATAAAATCAAGGAGGCAATTTTTTCAACTTTACAATTGAGATTAACCCCCCAAAATCCTCAATTATTTTCTTTCTTAAAAATGTAAGTGAACTCAAAACAATAGGGTTAGTGGGAGGGAAGGTGGACATAGGGAAGAAACTGATATCAGAAGACCCAGGTTAAACATCTGGCATAACTAGCAGCAATATATATTTGAGGGAAGTCTGAAAAAAGAAACGGATTGTTTCCATCATATAATCAAGAGATTATAAAGATCCGAATTAATAAGTCTGTTAGCAGCAGGAGATAGATAGCAGCAACCCATCCCTGTCCTAGGCAGACAGGGGAGGGGCCCTGGTGAAACCCAACCTTCAAACAAAAGACAATTTAAAGCCTGAAAATGAGCTGAGCTGCCAGTCCCAGATAGAGTCCATGACCGGAGTGAGAAATTCTGTTTCTGTTTTCTCACTCTTTCCTCATTGGTTCTTTCAGGATAATGGTTTTTAACCAATCAAATGCTGCCTCTTTCAAGGTTACCTACAGCTGGGGCCTCCTGATTCCAAACCTGTAAAAACCCTGGACTCAGCCACACAGATGGCTTCCCACTTTTGGGCCTCCTCTCACACAGTGGGCTACACACTTCAGGTCCCCTCTTGTTGTCGAGAGCTTTCCTGTCACTCAATAAAATTATTTTCTGCCTTGCTCACTCTCCAGTGTCTGCGTGCCCTATTCTTCCTGGTCATGGGACAAGAACTCAGAACCCACCAAAGAGCAGGAGCTAAAAAGGGCAGTAACACACTCCAGGCCAGCTCACCGAGCTGTGGATGGTGTGAATAAAAACAGCGGTTACATGCTCCTGTTCACCAGACTATGGGAGTGAAGAGCTGCAACCCTTCTGGGGGCCCAGACCTCGGGACTCCCCAAGCCAGAACTATGACATGCCCCTATTAACCCAGCCACCAGTCGGGAATGAGAAACAGAATTATAGCATTCCCTGGGGGCTCAGACCTTGGGACTCTCCAAGGAGTGACAGAAGCTGTAACAACCCCTTGGGGCTATGCAGTTGCTGGTATCTCTGAGTTTTCAGGTGCTGCCATGTCCCCCTCATCTAGATGCTGGCACCCAAGGTGGAAGCCAGTTGCAGCATGCCTGGTCCAGCCCTGAGCAAAGCACACAGCCACAGCAGGCTCAAGATTTGGGCTGGTAGCATAAGCCAAGTACACCCTGCAGATCAAGTGAGGAGAGCAAACCCAGTAGGCTCTAGCAAAGCCCAGGCAGAGGCATCATCCGACCCGTGGAGATTTCTGGCTGGTGAAGTGGCACAGAACAAATCCTGTGTCAATACGTGATAGCCATTTTTGTGGACAGAATTAATAATATTAATGAATGAAGGTAAGTATACTGAATATCTTCCATTTGTCCCTCCAGGGCCATTCTCTGCATTCTACTCCCTGCTTTGTGTTGCAGGAGGCTGATCTCTATGGACCACATCAATGCGCTCCCTTATTCTCTAGCTTCTGGTTGGGTTTGGTTAATGGAAAGCACCAGACATAGATGAAGGACAGAAGGTGTGAGGACAAAGTACTTATTCCCTTGGCTCCCTCTCTTCCTAGTTACAAGTTGTTGGCTCTTCTACTGAAGACCAAAGCTCCTATCAGGTGTCCTTCTTTACATTTAGTCTTCCCCATGACTCCTATAATCACTTCCTCTCATTTCTCCAACAACCCCAGTATGGGAAATAGTTCTGTATTATTAGGAGCCTAAGAATTACTAAAACATGCCATCTTAATTGCCCTAAACCCCATCATGGCTTTGTGAACAGTCACAGAATACTGACTGATATAGTGAGATTGTTTTGTAAAACATAAAGCACTGTACAAAGGCTTATTTATTTAGGTTGCTAGTTTAAAAAATTATGTCAGATATACACAGCAGACAAACAATACATATGTGCTGAATCAAATAATACAGATTACATACAGTTAAGATTTTGGGTCAGCTTCTGTTTTAAATATGTTAAATCTCAAGGAAAAAATTAAGAGTCATGAAACATATCAATTAGGCATCAAGGGCTTATAAAAGTATAAGCAACAAAAGAAAGCAATCATTTCTAGAAACTCTTTGGTAATTATTTAAAATATCTATTATTCCAGGAAGTACTCTAAATATATGCATCTTTTCATAAAGGTGAAGGGAAAAAAATAGCAACCTTCAAAATTAATACCTTGAAAAGTATAAATACGAAACTGGAAGCAATACCTATGGCCCACTGAAGAGATAGGCAAAGTCTCCCCCAAAAAGCAATTGTAAATGTGAATATACATGATAAAAAGAATAATTTCTTAAAGGTATACGAAAATCAGAGAAGCGTTTGAATTTGAAAACAACTTACAGTAAGAATAGAGGGAAACTGACATTCTAGACTGGAGCTGCTCCCATACTTGCCCCCAGGAACATTTGGCCTGAAAAATCTGCTATGTAAGGCAGGCCATAAGGACTTATAGTAATTTTTCTGCCATGGTTGAAGAGGTCTTACTCAATTTGGAAAAGTGATGACCACTTCCAGAGGTATTGTCAGCAGAAATTACTTATCAAAAGCTGGCTAGCAAGAAAGGGTAAAGGGTGCAACTCTGCCAGCCTGAAGTACAGCCCTGACTGGGACGATAGTACAATAGTACATAGTCTTGGCTAAGACTGTGTACATCCACAGTGGAGGCAGAGAGACCCAAGTTATTTCAAAACTCTTGGTTTATCCTAAGTCTGCACAATGAACACAGGAAAATAGAAAAGGTCTAGCAGAAACTGAAACCCACGGAATAACTGAAAAGAACCTAAACTACAAAAATTATACAAACCCTTTAATTCTCAACAAAAATTTAAAAGACAAGCAAAGAAACAATATAACTAACTCGGATAAAACTTAGTCAATAAAATATACGAGTGTCTTAAAGACTTACATGTTAGACCTAAAACCATAAAAACCCTAGAAGAAAACCTAGGCATTACCATTCAGGACATAGGCATGGGCAAGGACTTCATGTCTAAAACACCAAAAGCAATGGCAACAAAAGCCAAAATTGACAAATGGGATCTCATTAAACTAAAGAGCTTCTGCACAGCAAAAGAAACTACCATCAGAGTGAACAGGCAACCTACAAAATGGGAGAAAATTTTCACAACCTACTCATCTGACAAAGGGCTAATATCCAGAATCTACAATGAACTCAAACACGTTTACAAGAAAAAACAAACAACCCCATCAAAAAGTGGGCAAAGGATATGAACAGACACTTCTCAAAAGAGGACACTTATGCAGCCAAAAAACACATGAAAAAATGCTCATCATCACTGGCCATCAGAGAAATGCAAATTAAAACCACAATGAGAAACCATCTCGCACCAGTTAGAATGGCCATCATTAAAAAGTCAGGAAACAACAGGCGCTGGAGAGGATGTGGAGAAATAGGAACACTTTTACACTGTTGGTGGGACTGTAAACTAGTTCAACCATTGTGGAAGTCAGTGTGGCGATTCCTCAGGGATCTAAAACTGGAAATACCATTTGACCCAGCCATCCCATTACTGGGTATATACCCAAAGGAATATAAATCATGCTGCTATAAAGACACACGCACACATATGTTTATTGCAGCACTATTCACAATAGCAAAGAGTTGGAACCAACCCAAATGTCCAACAACGATAGACTGGATTAAGAAAATGTGGCACATATACACCATGGAATACTATGCAACCATAAAAAATGATGAGTTCATGTCCTTTGTAGGGACATGGATGAAACTGGAAATCATCATTCTCAGTAAACTATCGCAAGGACAAAAAACCAAACACCGCATGTTCTCACTCATAGGTGGGAATTGAACATTGAGAACACATGGACACAGGAAGGGGAACATCACACTCCGGGGACTGTTGTGGGGTTGGGGGAGGGGGGAGGGATAGCATTAGGAGATACACCTAATGCTAAATGAGGAGTTAACGGGTGCAGCATGCCAACATGGCACATGGATACATATGTAACAAACCTGCACATTGTGCACATGTACCCTAAAACTTAAAGTACAATAAAAAAAAATCTACGAGTGTCTCAGACCTGTATTTAACAGGCAAAGACTTCACAGCATCTATAAGAAAACTATGTTTCTGAAATAAATTATGATAAACACTAATGAACAACTAGAGAGTCCCAAAAAGGATACAGAAATTATAAAATAACCAAATGGAAATTCTAGTGTGGAAGAATACAATAACTAGAATAAAAATTCAGTAGAAAGGATAAACAGTAGATTTGAGGTGACAGAAGAAAAATCAGTATACATGAAAGACAGAAAAATAGAAAATGTCAAATCTAAAGAATGAAAAACACTTTTGAAGAAAAATGAACTAAGCCTCAAAGATCTCCAGTGCAGCAAGTTTACCAACATGTGTGTAATAGTATTTAACCCAAAGACAGGAGAGAGAATGAAAGGGGAAGAAAAGATTAAACAGCTCAAAGCTTCTAAAATCTAGTAAAAAACATGAATCTACAGATCCAGGATTCTTAATATACTTCATATAACACAAAAATAAAGAGACATAAACCTAGACATATCATGAGCCAAATTGCTGAAAACCAAACATAAAGGAAAATATTAAAAACAGGGAAATATTAAAAAGGAAAAAATATTAAAAAGGGAAAAATAACTTAGCATATACAAAGAACCCCAATAAGATTAACAACTGACTTTCATCAGAGCCAATGGAGGCCAGAAGGCAGTAGGATGACATAGTCAGAATGCTGAAGGAAAACTACTTTCAACAAAAAATTCTATATCCACCCAACTATCTTTTTAAAAAAGAAGGAAAAGTAAAGACTTTCCTAGATTAAGATTGAGAAAAGTCATTGTTAGCAGGCATGCCATGCAAGAAATAATAAGAAAGTCTTTCAAGAGAAAGAACATGGTACCAAGAGGTAAATTCAATTTACAGTAAGATATGATGAACAATGGAAATGATAAACATGTGGGTAAAGATGTTTTTCTCATTTCCACTTTTCTCTAAAAGGCACAATATTGTATAAGAAATTTGACATCTTAGCTGACATTGCTGACTGGGCTATTTATAACAAATTATCACAGGCTGGGTGGCTTGAACAACGAACATTATATCTGTACTTCTGGAGTCTAGGAAGTCCAAGATGAAGGAGCCAGTGACTCCAGTGTATGGTGAGAGCCTGAGTTACAGTCTTGTTGTATCCTCCCAAATTCACATGTTGGAAACTGAATCCCCATTGCAACAGTGATGGGAGGTGGGGCCTTCAGGGAGGTGTTTAGGTCATGAGGACTCTGCCTTCATTAATAGATTAATGCCACTATTTTTAAAAAGCCTGTAGAAGTTTATTCTCACTGTCCTGCTTTTCTGCCGTGTGGGGACAAAGATTTCACCTTTTTACTCTACAACCAAAGCCAGGCAATGGCCCCAGAAGAAAACTAATAACTAATATGCCTCATAATAATAGAGTACAAAATTTTTATCCAAAAAATTAGCAAATAGACTAAATCCCTTAAAAGGATTATACATTATGACTAAGTAGAATTCATCCCAAGGATGCAAGGTTGTTGGTTTCATATCCAAAAATCAATTAATATAACACACCATACTACTATAGAAGAGTATTAAAATAGTAAGACCATTTCAACAAATGGAGAAAAAGCCCAGCACTACACAAATTCAACACTCATTCATAATATAATTCTTGATAAACTATGAGTAGAAGGCAATTTCCTCAAACTGTATGTGTGGGCTACAGCTAACATCATACATTAAGGGGAAAAAAATAATCTGCCCCCAAAGATCAGGAACAAAGCAAGAATGTTGACTCTTGCTATTAATATTAGAATAGAGGTTATAACTAGTGCCATGGAGAGGGGGGAGAGAGAGAAAGAGAGCGAGAGAGAGAGAGAGAAAGGGGGAAATGTAAATTGGAAAGAAAAAAGTAAAAATGTTCTTATTCACAGATGATGTGATCCTATATTTGGAAGACCTCAGGAATCTACAGAAAAAATATGCAGACTAATAAGCAAGTTTATAAAGGACATAGAATCTAAGACCAATATATGAAATTTTATTGTAGTCTTGTATATTAGCAATAAAACATTGGGAATAAAAATAAAGAAAAATTCAATTCATAACAGTATCTGAAAAATTAAAAATAAAGTTAATTTAAAAAGTACAAGACTTGTACAATGCAAGCTATAAAAAAACGGCTTTGGAGAAATTAAAGATCCAAATAAACAGGACTGAAGAACCAATATGGTCTCAATATCAATTTTCCCCTAAGTTCACGTGTAACTTTAATTCAATCCCTATCAAAATGCCAACAAGGTTTTTATAGGAATTGACAAGTTGATATTAAACTTTATACAGATTAAAATAATCTATAATAGCAAATAGCAAAAAAATTTTAAAAATAATAATAATACTGGGAAACTTATATTATTTTATTTCAAAACTTAGTATAAAGCCACAGTAACCAAATATTTCAGCGATGATACAAGGATAGGCATACAGATCAATAGAACATATTTGAGAGTTGAAAAATAAGTTCTTATGTATATAATCAATTTGTCTTCCACAAAGATGTGAAATCAGTTAAAAGAGGAAAGGACAGTCTTTCCAAGAAATGGTGCCAGACAACTGTGCATCAAGATGCAAGACAATAACAATTATTATTATATCCATATTTTAGTAGGTAGAATAATGAGCCCCACAAAAGTCCACGTTCTAATCCCTGAAATTGATGAATGTATCTTACACAATACCAAAGGTTCTTTGCAGGTGTGATTACAGTAAGATCATAACATCAAAAGATTATCCTGGATTATCCAAGTGAGCTCAATGCAATCACAAATGTCCTTAAAACAAAGAGGTAGAAGCGTGTGTGTGTGTATGTGTGTGTGTGTGTGTGTGTGTGTGTGTAGAGACAGAGAGAGATTTTAAGATGCTATTCTGGTGCCTTTGAAGAGAAAAGGCCCATGAGTCAAAGAATGCAGCCAGCCTCCAGATGATGGAAAAAGGCAAGAAAATGTATTCTCCCATTGATCCTCCAGAAGAAATGTGGTCCTATAATTTTATATTATCATTGTAATACCCATTTCAGACTCTTATATCAAAAAATGTAAGATAAAAAAATGCATGTTGTTTTAAAACACTATGTGATATGTAATATACCAGCAACAGGAAATGAATACATTTACAAGATACAGAAAAATTAACTAAAATGGACTACACACCTAGCATAAGAGCTACACAATATTAAAAAGGAAATACACAGGAGACTATCATTGTGATACTACCTTGGGCAAAGTGTTCTTAGCTGTGGCACCAAAAAGAATCCGTAAAAAAAGTAATAATTGGATTTCGCCAAAGCTTAAGATGTCTCTTCAAAAGACACTACTATGAGGAGAGAGAAGTATAAAGACAGAATATTTTTTAAATAACCTAATAAAAATAATGGAATTAAAAAGAACAACTGAATTGAAAAACAAAAATCACTAGAAAGTATCAACAGCAAGCCAGGCAGAAGAAAGCCACAGCAAATTTAAAGATGGGTCAACTGAAATCTCCAATCTAGCAACAGAGAAAAAAATAATGAAAAAATTTAATAGAGCCTCAGAAATCTTTGGGAAACCATCAAGCACATTAACATGCACATACTGGCAATCTCAGAAGGAGAGGAGATAAAGAAAAAAGGGAAAACAATATCTAAAGAAATACTGCCTGAAAACTTCCCAAATTTGATGAAAACATTAGTATACACATCAAAGAAACTCAAAGTCCAGTAGAATAAACTTAAAGATCCTTAGACACATTATAATCAAACACTTGAAAGACAAAGACAAAGAAACGGTCTTGAAAAAAAGCAAGAGAAGAGTGACTCATCATTAACAAGAAATCCTCAGCAAGAGTAACCTCTAATTTCTTTTCTTTTTTGTCTTAAAAAAATTTAAGAAGATTGGAATTACATCAAGTATTTTTTACAACCACAATGATATGAAATTAGAAATCAATAACAAAAGAAATTTCAGAAAATTCAAAAATCCATGGAAATTAAACAACCTGCCCTATATAACAGATGGATCAATTGAAAAATTAAAAGGGAAATTTCAAAACATGTTTAGACAAACAAAAATTAAAACACAGCATACTAAACCTTTGGGATGCAGCAAAAGTAGTTTCGACATCAACCTTGACAATGAATTTTTGGCTAAGTCCCCAAAAGCAATTGCAACTAAAACAAAAAGAGACAAGTGGGACCTAATTAAACTAAAGAGCTTCTGCACAGCAAAATAAACTATCAACAGAGCAAACAGACAACCTATAGAATGGGAGAAGATACTTGCAAACTATGCATCTGACAATGGTGTAACTTCCCAAATCTATAGGAATCTTAAATCAACAAGGGAAAAAAGAACTTCATTAAGAAATGGGCAAAGGACATGAACAGACACTTCTCAAGAGAAGACATAAAAATGGCCAACCAACATAGGTAAAAATTAACAACATCACTAATCATCAAAGAAATGCAAATCAAAACCACTATGAGATACCATCTGACACCAATCAGACAATTTGACATTTTAACAATGGCTATTATTAAAAAGTTTAAAAAAAAAAACATGATGGCAAAGCAAAGCTGCAGAGAAAAGGGATAGCTTATATGCTGTTGGTGAAAATGTAAATTAGTCCGGCCACTGTGGAAACCAGTCTGGAGAGTTCTCAAAGAATTTAAAAAAGAGCTACCATTCGGTACATCAATTCCATTCCTGGGTATATACTCCAAATGAAATAAATCATTCTACAAAAAAGAAACATGCACTTATATGCTTGTTGCTGCACTATTCAAATAGCAAAGATATGGAATCAACCCAGGTGCCCATCAATGCTAGAGTGGATAAAGAAAATGTGGTCCATATATACCATGAAACACTACTCAGAAATAAAAAAGGATAAAATATGTCCTTTGCAGCAACATGGATGCAACTGGAGGCCATTATCCCAAGTGAACTAACACAGAAATGGAAACCAAAAACAGTATTTTTCACTTATAAGTGGTAGCTAAACATTGGGTACACATGGACATAAAGATGGGAAAACAGATACTGGAGATTACTAGAGGTGGGAGAGAGAGACGGGGCAAGAGCTGAAAAACTAAGAACCAGGTTCTATGGTCACTAACAGGGTGATGGGATCCAAACTTCAAACTTCAGCACCGTAAAATATTCCCAGATAACAAATCTGTACATGTATTCCTGCATATAAAATAAAAGTTGATAATTGTAACCAAAAAAAACCTAGTAATTCCTTATCAGAAATCATGAAAACCAGAAGGCAGTAGGATGAAATATTCAGAGTGCTGAAAGAAAAGACTTTAAACTCAGAATTCCATTAGCAAAACTTACCTTCAAAATTTTTTTATAAAAAAAGATAGTCTTAGATGGCCGAATAGGAACAGCTCCAGTCTACAGCTCCCAACGTGAGCAATGCAGAACACGAATGATTTCTGAATTTCCAACTGAGGTACCAGGTTCACCTCACTGGGGATTGTTGATCAGTGGGTGCAGGACAGTGGGTGCAGTGCACCGAGCATGAGTCGAAGCAGGGCAAGGCATCCCCTCACCCAGGAAGAGAAAGGGGTCAGGGAATTCCCTTCCCTAGCCAAGGATAGGGGTGACTTATGGCACCTGGAAAATCCAGTCACTCCAACCTTAATACTGCACTTTTCCAACGGTCTTAGTAAATTGCACACCAAGAGATTGTGTCCCGTGCCTGGCTCAGGGGGTCCTATGCCCACAGAGCATCATTCATTGCTAGCACAGCAGTCTGAGATCAAACTGCAAGGTGGCAGCGAGGCTAGGGGAGGGGCACCCACCATTGCCCAGGCTTGAGTAGGTAAACAAAGCAGCCAGGAAGCTCGAACTGGGTGGAGCCCACTGTAGCTCAAGGAGGACTGCCTGCCTCTGTAGACTCCACCACTGGGGGCAGGGCATAGCCAAACAAAAGGCAGAAGAAACCACTGCAGACTTAAATGTCCCTGTCTGACAGCTTTGAAGAGAGTAGTTGTTCTCCCAGCACGCAGCTAGAGATCTGAGAATGGACAGACTACCTCCTCAAGTGGGTCCTTGAGCCCTGAGTAGCCTAACTGGCAGGCACCCCCAGTAGGGGCAGACTGACACCTCACATGGCCGGGTACTCCTCTGAGACAAAACTTCCAGAGGAACAATCAAGCAGCAACATTTGCTGTTCACCAATATCTGCTGTTCTGCAGCCCCTGCTGCTCATACCCAGGCAAACAGTGTCTGGAGTGGACCCCTGGCAAACTCCAACAGACCTGCAGCTGAGGGTCCTCACTGTTAGAAGGAAAACTAACAAACAGAAAGGACATCCACATTAAAACCCCATCTGACGACACGATCATCAAAGACCAAAGATAGATAAAACCACAAAGATGGGGAAAAAACAAAGCAGAAAAACTGAAAAGTCTGGAAATAAGAGCGCCTCTCCTCCTCCAAACGAGCGCAGCTCCTCACCAGCAACGGAACAAAGCTGGATGGAGAATGAGTTTGATGAGTTGAGAGAAGAAGGCTTCAGACGATCAAACTACTCCAAGCTAAAGGAGGAAGTTCAAAACCATGGCAAAGAAGTTAAAAACCTTGAAAAAAGATGAGACAAATGGCTAAGTAGAATAACCAATGCAGAGAAGTCCTTAAAAGACCTGATGGAGCTGAAAACCATGGAACAAGAACTACATAAGGAATGCACAAGCCTCAGTAGCTGATTCGATAAACTGGAAGAAATGGTATCAGTGATGGAAGATTAAATGAATGAAATGAAGTGAGAAGTTTACAGAAAAAAGAATGAAAAGAGATGAACAAAGCCTCCAAGAAATATGGGACTATGTGAAAAGACCAAATCTATGTCTGATTGGTGTACCTGAAAGTGACGGGGAGAATGGAACCAAGATGGAAAACACTTTTCAGGATATTATCCAGGAGAACTTCCCCAATCTAGCAAGGCAGGCCAACATTCAGATTCAGGAAATACACAGAATGCCACAAAGATACTCCTTGAGAAGAGCAACTCCAAGACACATGATTGTCAGATTCACCAAAGTTGAAATGAAGGAAAAAATGTTAAAGGCAGCCAGAGAGAAAGGTCAGATTACCCACAAAGGGAAGCCCATCAGACTAACAGCTGATCTCTCGGCAGAAACTCTACAAGCCAGAAGAGAGTGGGGGCCGATATTCAACATTCTTAAAGAAAAGAATTTTCAACCCAGAATTTCATCTCCACCCAAACTAAGCTTCATAAGTGAAGGAGAAATAAAATACTTTACAGACAAGCAAATGCTGGGTGATTTTGTCACCACCAGGCCTGCCCTAAAAGAGCTCCTGAAGGAAGCACTAAACATGGAAAGGAACAACCAGTACCAGCCACTGCAAAAACATGCCAAATTGTAAAGACCATCGAGGCTAGGAAGAAACTGCATCAACTAACGAGCAAAATAACCAAATAACATCATAATGACAGGATCAAATTCACACATAACAATATTAACTTTAAATGTAAATGGGCTAAATGCTCCAATTAAAAGACACAGACTGGCAAATTGGATAAGGAGTCAAGACCCATCAGTGTGCTGTATTCAGGAAACCCATCTCACGTGCAGAGACACACATAGATTCAAAATAAAGGGATGGAGGAAGATCTACCAAGCAAATGGAAAACAAAAAAAGGCAGGGGTTGCAATCCTAGTCTCTGATAAAACAGATTTTAAACCAACAAAGATCAAAAGAGACAAAGAAGGCCATTACATAATGGTAAAGGGATCAATTCAACAAGAAGAGCTAACTATCCTAAATATATATGCACCCAATACAGGAGCACCCAGATTTACAAAGCAAGTCCTTAGAGACCTACAAAGAGACTTAGACTCTCACACAATAATAATGGGAGACTTTAACACCCCACTGTCAACATTAGACAGATCAATGAGACACAAAGCTAACAAGGATATCCAGGAATTGAACTCAGCTCTGCACCAAGCAGACCTAATAGACATCTACAGAACTCTCCACCCCAAATCAACAGAATATACATTCTTTTCAGCACCACACCACACCTATTCCAAAATTGACCATATAGTAGGAAGTAAAGCACTCCTCAGCAAATGTAAAAGAACAGAAATTATAACAAACTGTCTCTCAGACCACAGTGCAATCAAACTAGAACTCAGGATTAAGAAACTCACTCAAAACCGCTCAACTACATGGAAACTGAACAACCTGCTCCTGAATGACTACTGGGTACATAATGAAATGAAGGCAGAAATAAAGATGTTCTTTGAAACCAATGAGAACAAAGACACAACATACCAGAATCTCTGGGACACATTCACGGCAGTGTATAGAGGGAAATTTATAGCACTAAATGCCCACAAGAGAAAGCAGGAAAGATCTAAAATTGACACCCTAACATCACAATTAAAAGAACTAGAAAAGCAAGAATAAACACATTCAAAAGCTAGCAGAAGGCAAGAAATAACCAGGATCAGAGCAGAACTGAAGGAAATAGAGACACAAAAAACCCTTCAAAAAATCAATGAATCCAGCAGCTGGTTTTTTGAAACAATCAACAAAATTGATAGACTGCTAGCAAGACTAATAAAGAAGAAAGAGAGAAGAATCAAATAGACGCAATAAAAAATGATAAAGGGGATATCACCACCAATCCCACAGAAATACAAACTACCATCAGAGAATACTATAAACATCTCTACACAAATAAACTAGAAAATCTAGAAGTTTAAGTCTTTTAATCTATCTTGAGTTAATTTTTGTATAACATGTAAGGAAGGGGTCCCGTTTCGTTTTCTGCATATGGCTAGCCAGTTTTTGCAACACACTTTTAAATAGGGAATCCTTTCCCCATTGCTTGCTTTTGTCAGGTTTGTCAAAGATCAGATGGTTGTAGATGTGTGGTGTTGTTTCTGAGGCCTCTGTTCTGTCCCAATGGTCTATATATCTGTTTTGGTACCAGTACTGTTCCAATAGAAGAAGAAAAACAACTAAAAGGCATAAAGATTAGGAAAGAGGAAATAATACTAAAACTTTCCCTACTAACAGATGATGGTGTTATTTACATAGATTTTTCTATGTGAAGAATAGAAAATTGACAAATTAACTACTTGAGCCAACAAATAAATTTAGCAAAGTCACAGATACAAAGTGAATATATGAAAATAACTGCAGTAGCAACAAGCAATGGCACTATCATCAAAAAATTAGAAATAAGATTTTAAGAATTCCATTCATGGTTATACCAAAAAAACACAGGATACCTAGAAATAAATCTAACCAAAGATATCCAAGTCTTCTACATTAAAAACTGCAAAATTTTGAGAGAATTTGAAGAATACTTTAAAATGGTAATTCTCCCCAATGTGGGTATGTAAATGGAAACACAATCAAATTCTGGAAGCCTTTTCGTAGACATTGATTATCTCATTCTACATTGTATATGAAAATGTAATAGAATGTCATCAAAGCAATTTTAGTGAAAACTGTTATAAATGTAGTAATCAAGACAGTTTGGTATTTCAAAATGACAGACCTATACATGTATGTATGAAACAGAATAAAGAGTACAGAAATGGACCCACATCAATTTAACAGAGATGACTAGGCAATTCAATGAGAAAATAAGTCTTTTTAATAAGTAATGCTCAAAATAAACATTAATCCTTACTGAAAATCATATACAAAAATTACCTCAAGATGGATCATATGCCCAAATGTAAAATCCAAAATCATAACATGTGTAGAAGAAAATATACAAGAGCGGTATTACCTAGGTTTTCTTCTAGGCTTTTTATGGTTTTAGGTCTTAAATTTAGATCTTTAATCATCTTGAGTTAATTTTTGTATAAGGTGTAAGGAAGGGGTCCAGTTTCAGTTTTCTGCATATAGCTAGCCAGTTTTCCCAAAACCATTTATTAAATAAATAATCATTTCCCCATTGCTTGATTTTGTCAGGTTTGTCAAAGATCAGATGGTTTTAGATGTGTGGTGTTATTTCTGAGGCCTCTGTTCTGTCTCATTGGTCTATATATCTGTTTTGGTACCTGTACCACGCTGTTTGGGTTACTGTAGTCTTGCAGTATAGTCTGAAGTCAGGTAGTGTGATGCCTCCAGCATTGTTCTATTTTCTTAGTATCTTCTTGGCTATAAAGGCTTCTTTTGCTTCCATATGAAACTTAAAATAGTTTTCTAATTCTGTGAAGAAAGTCAATGGTAACTTGATGGGAATGGCATTGAATCTATAAATTACTTTGGGCAGTATGGCCATTGTCACAATGTTGATTCTTCCTATCCATGAGCACAGAATGTTTTTCCATTTGTTTGTGTCCTCTCTTATTTCCTTGAGGAGTGGTTTGTAGTTCTACTTGAACAAGTTCTTCACGTTCCTTGAAGTTTTATTCCTAGGTATTTTATTCTCTTTGTAGCAATTGTGATTGAGAGTTCACTCATGAGTTGGCTCTCTGTTTGTCTGTTATTTGTGTATACAAATGATGTGATTTTTGCACATTGATTTTGTATCCTCAGACTTTGCTAAGTTGCTTATCAGCTTAAGGAGTTTTTGGGCTGAGATGATGGGGTTTTCTAAATATACAATCATGTCATCTGCAAACAGAGATAATTTGACTTCCTCTCTTCCTATTTGAATAACTTTTATTTCTTTCACTTGCGTGATTGCTCTGGCCAGAACTTCCAATACTATGTTGAATAGGAGTAGTGAGAGAGGGCATCCTTGTACTGGTGTTCAAAGATAATGCTTCCAGTATTTGCCCATTCAGTATGATATTGGCTGTGGGTTTGTCATAAATAGCTCTTATTATTTTGAGATACATTCCATCAATACCTAGTTTATTGGGTGTTTTTAGTATGAAGGGTGTTGAATTTTATCAAAGGACTTTTCTGCATCTATTGATATAATTGTGGTTTTTTACATTGGTTCTGTTTATGTGACGAATTACGTTTATTGATTTAAGTATGTTGAATCAGCCTTGCATCCCAGGGATGAAGCCGACTTGATCGTGGTGGATAAGCTTTTTAATGTGCTGCTGCATTCAGTTTGCCAGAATTTTATTGAGCATTTTCGCATAGACATTCATCAGGAATATTGGTCTGAAATTTTCTTTTGTGTTAGATCTCCACCAGGTTTTAGTATCAGAATGATGCTGGCCTCATAAAATGAATTAGGGAGGAGTATCTCTTGTTCTGTTGCTTGGAATAGTTTTAGAAGGAATGGCACCTGCTCCTCTTTGTAACTCTGGTAGAACTCGCCTGTGAATCCATCTGGTCCTAGGCTTTTCTTGGTTGGTAGGCTATTAATTACTGCCTCAATTTCAGAACTTATTGGTCTATTCAGAGTTTTGAATTCTTTCTGGTTTAGTCTCAGGTGATGTATGTGTCCAGGAATTTATCCATTTCTTCTAGATTTTCTGGTTTATTCTGCATAGAGATTTTTAGAGTATTATCTGATGGTAGCTTGTATTTCAGTGGGATCAGTGGTGCTATCCCCTTTATCATTTTTTTGTGTTTATTTGATTCTTCTCTCTTTTCTTTTTTATTAGTGTGGCTTGTGGTCTATCTATTTTATTAATCTTTTCAAAAAACCAGCTCCTGGATTCATTGATTTTTTGAAGGGTTTTTCTGTCTCTATCTCCTTCAGTTCTGCTCTGATCTCAGTTATTTCTTGTCTTATGCTAGCTTTTGAATTTGTTTGCTCGATTCTCTAGTTCTTTTAATTGTGATGTTAGTGTGTCACTTTTAGATCTTTCCTGCTTTCTCATGAGGGCATTTAGTGCTATAAATTTCCCTCTAAACACTGCTTTAGCTGTGTCCCAGAGATTCTGAGACATTGTCTCTTTGTTCTTACTGCTTTCAAAGAACTTACTTATTTCTGCCTTAATTTCATTATTTACCCAGTAGGCATTCAGGAGCAGGTTGTTCAGTTTCCATGTAGTTGTGTGGTTTTGAGTGAGTTTCTTAATCCTGAGTTCCAATTTGATTGCACTGTGGTCTGGGAGACTGTTTCTTATGATTTCTGTTCTTTTGCATATACTGAGGAGTCCGTTACTCCTAGTTATGTGAACAGTTCTAGAATAAGTGCTATGTGGTGCTGAGAAGAATGTATATTCTGTTGATTTGGGGTGGAGAGTTCTGTAGATGTCTATTGGGTCCACTTGGTTCAGAGCTGAGTTCAAGTCTTGAATATCCTTGTTAATTTTCTGTCTCCATGTCTAATATTGACAGTGGGGTCTTAAAGTCTCTCACTATAATTGTGTGGGAGTCTAAGTCTCTCTGTAGGTCTCAAAAAACTTGCTTTAAGAAACCGGGTCCTCCTGTATTCTGTGCATATATATATTTAGGATAGTTAGCTCTTCTTGTTGCATTGATCCCTTTACCATTATGTAATGCCCTTCTTTGTCTCTTTTGATCTTTGTTAGCTTAAAGTCTGTTTTATCTGAGACTAAGAGTGCAACCCCTGATTTTTTGAGCCTATGTGTGTCTTTGCACGTGAGATGGGTCTCCTCAATACAGCATACCAATGAGTCTTGACCCTTCATCTAATTTGCCAGTCTGTGTCTGTTAATTGGGGCATTTAGCCCATTTACATTTAAGATTAATATAGTTATGTGTGAATTGGATCCTGTCATATGATGCTAGCTGGTTACTTTGCCCGTTACTTTATGCAGTTTCTTCATAGTGTCAATGGACTTTACATTTTGGTATGGTTTTGCACTGGCTGGTACTGGTTTATGCTTTCAATATTTAGTGCTTCCTTCAGGAGCTCTTGCAGGGGCAAGCCTGGTGGTGACAAAATCCTTCAGCATTTGCTTATCTGTGAAGGATTTTATTTCTCCTTTGCTTATAAAGCTTAGATTGGCTAAATGTGAAATTCTGGGTTGAAAATTCGTTTCTTTAAGAGTGTTGAATATTGGACCCCACTCTTTTCTGACTTATAGGGTTTCTGCAGAGGATCCCCTGTTAGTCTGATGGGCTTCCCTTTGTGGGTAATCTGACCTTTCCCTCTGGCTGCCCTTAACATTTTTTCCTTCATTTCAACCTTGGTGAATCTGACAATTATGTGTCTTGGGGTTGCTCTTCTCAAGGAATATCTCTGTGGTGTTCTCTGTATTTCCAGAATTTGAATGTTGGCCTGTCTTGCTAGGTTGGGGAAGTTCTCCTGGATAATATCCTGAAGAGTGGTCTCCAACTTGGTTCCACTCTGCCCCTCACTTTCAGGTATGCCAATCAAATGTAGGTCTGGTCTTTTCACATAGTTCCATATTTCTTGGAGGCCTTGTTCATTCCTTTCCATTCTTTTTTCTCTAATCTTGTCTTCATGCTTTATTTCATTAAGTTGATCTTCAGTCTCTGACATCCCTTCTTCCACTTCATCGATTCAGCTATTGATACTCATGTATGCTTCACAAAGTTATCGTCCTGTGTTTTTCAGCTCCATTGGGTCATTTATGTTCTTCTCTAAACTGGTTATTCCAGTTAGCAGTTCCTGCAACATTTTATCAAGATTCTTAGCTTCCTTGCATTGGGATAGAACATGCTCCTTTAGCTCAGAGGAGTTTGTTATTACCCACATTCTGAAGCCTACTTCTGTCAATTCATCAAACTTACTCCCTGTACGGTTTTGTTCTCTTGCTGGCGAGGAGTTGTGATCCTTTGGAGGAGAAGAGGCATTCTGTTTTTTGGAATTTTCAGCCTTTTTACACTGGTTTTTCCTCATCTTCATGATTTATCTACCTTTGGTCTTTGATGTTGGTGACCTTCGGATGGGGTTTTTGCATGAGTGTTCTTTTTGTTAATGTTGATGCCATTGCTTTCTGTTTGTTAGTTTTCCTTCTAATAGTCAGGCCTTTCTTCTGCAAGTCTGCTGGATTTTGCTGTAGGTCCACTCCAGGCCCAGTTTGCCTGGATGTCACCAGTGCAGGCTGTGCAACATCAAAGATTGCTGCCTGCTCCTTCCTCTGGAAGCTTTGTCCCAGAGGAGCACCCGACAGATACCAGCTGGAGCTCTCCTGTATGAAGTGTCTGTCAACCCCTGCTGGGAGGTGTCTCTCATTCAGGAGGTACAGGGGTCTGGAACCCACTTGAGGAAGCAGCCTGTCCCTTAGCAGAGCTCAAGCACTGTGCTGGGAGATCCACTGCTCCCTTCAGAGCCATTAGCAGGAACATTTAAGTCTGCTGAAGCTTGCCCATGGATTTATTTTAAGAAATTGGTTAAAACAATCATGGAGTACAGCAAGTCCAAAATCTGCAGGTTGGGCTGTCAGACTGAAGATCCAGGGAAGAGTTATGTTGCCCCTTGAATCTGAAGGATGACCACAGGCAGAATTTCCTCTTCTTTGGGGAAGTCAATCTTTTTGCTTTTATGATGTTTAACTATTTGAATAAGCCCCACACCATACTAGAGATGGTAATCTGCTTTACTCCAAGCCTAATAATTTTAATGTGAATTTTACCTAAAAATACCATCACAGTAGCATCTAGACTAAGGTTTAAAGAAATGTGTGGGTACCAGGGCCTAGCCAAGTTGAGACATAAAATTAACCATCACATCAACCCTTAAGATCAGTGTTATCTCCTCTAATGGTCATATTATAGCCATCAGCCAAGATAATAGAAGAGTAGTCTGTTTTACATTTTTAAAATTATTCCTCATACCATGCACTCTTAATTAAGAATATGATCTGGTAAGAATTAGAAGGAACCTTAAGGTTTATTCCACTTTAAAGAAAAAAATCAATAATGCCCAATGAGAAGTGACTTGCTCCAGGCTGTACGTGTTAAGCCAGAGTTGGAGTCAGTTCTAGTTCTTTGACTTCAGTCCTTCAGCGACCACACACAAACATGAGCCTCTGTTTACACTCCAACCTTATTTGAATGTTGGCATTAATCTTACAAAATACTAAACTAACTCTAATGAATTAATATTAAAACCTCCTGATATCTTAGTTTTTCTTAAATAATCATTATTTCCCCAAACATAGCTATTCTTGAGCACCACACAAAAAAATCTCTATCTCTCAATGTAGGAAAATCCTCCTGGAATCCATCATATTGTGAAATTTAACAAGGAATCTTAGGCAGCAGCATGAATTAACCCAATGATAATTTTCTCAAACTAGTCAAAATAAAAGAAAACCCATATCACTCTCCAGCCCTGCCGCACTGCTTTTAGGCAACACTTCATCACTTATCACCTAATTGTTGCCACCAATCTGTCACCCATATTTGTGCCAGAGTGATCTTTCTAAAATGCAAACTTAACTATGTCACTCACCTCTTCAAATCCTTATTCAATGGCTCAGTTAGAATATGACCCAATGTCCCTGTTATCTGGCTCCTTTATTTCCAGCTTTGTCTCCCAAAATACATTCAATATTTCCCTATGTTCCAGACTCACGCCAAAATTTACTTAACTGCAAACATTTTATACTAGTGTTTCTCAATCTTTTATACTCAGTACTCTTCAAATTTATTTGAAATTGTAAATTAAAATAAATATTTTTGAAATATCAATATAATAGCCTGTTATATGGCTTTTAAATAAGATATTTTGACTTCTGATGTACATAGCTCAGCACCCTCATAATTTACATATCCCCTCCAAATATATAGTAATTATAGCTATAACCACACAGATATACCAGGTTTTATAGAACAGATGAATATCTCTGTGAACCAAAAGTTAAAAAAGAAAAAAAAGTAAAGAATAAGTAGAGAAAAAAAGCCCTGAGCCTCGTGGGCTCCAGATTGAAAATCAGGCCACAGTATCCAGGAGTTTTGCTCTTACAGGTAAAAAGTACTAAAATTGCTCCACAATAGATTTGAGACTAAAGTCAGGCCTCTGGTTGAAGGCAGATTCTAAGATGCCTTTTAATAACATGAAAGAATGCTAAATAAAATGACCACTACTTACTACTATAGGTAGCAGTAGAAGACTGACACAGTTTGGCTATACCCCCACCAAAATCCCATCTTGGATTGTAGTTCCCACAATCCCCACATGTTGTGGGATGGACCAGGTGGGTGGTAATTGAATCATGGAGGGAATTTACCCCCATGCTGCTGTTCTCATGATAGTGAGTGAGTTCTCACAAGATCTGATGGTTTTATAGGGGGCTTTTCTCTCTTTGCTTGGCACTTCTCCTTCTTGCCATCATGTGAAGAAGGATATGTTTGCTTCCCCTTCCACCATGATTGTAAGTTTCCTGAGGCCTCCCCAGCCATGTGAAATTGTAAGTCAATTAAACCTCTTTCCTTTATAAATTACCCAGTCTTGGGCAGTTCTTTATAGCAGCTGAGAACAAACAAATACAGTAAAGTGGGACATGAGATTTGGGAGGGACCAGGGACAGAATGATATGGTTTGGCTGTGTTCCCACCCAAAATCTAATCTTGAATTGTAATCTGAATGATAATCCCCACATGTTGGTGAAGGAACCTTGTGGGAGGTGATTCGATCATGGTGGCAGTTCCCTCATGCTGTTCTCATGATAGTGAGTGAGCTCTCATGAGATCTGATGGTTTTATAAAAGGCTTTTCTGCCCTTCACTCTCACTTCTCTCTCCTGCTGTCATGTGAAGAAGAATGTGTTTGCTTCCCCTTCTGCCATGATTGTATATATTTTTAGGCTTCCCAGCCATGCAAAACTTTTCCCTTTATAAATTACCCAGTCTCATATATGTCAGTATAGCAGTGTAAAAATGAACTAATACAGTAAATTGGTACTGCAGAGAGTGGGGTGCTGCTATAATTGAAATGTGCATGTGACTTTAGAATTGGGTTACAGGCAGACGTTGGAACAGTTTGGAGGGCTCAGAAGAAGACAAAAAAGTGTGGGAAAGTTTGGATCTTCTTAGAGACTTGTAGGGCTCAGAAGAAAGTAAGACGTGGGAAAGTCTGGAACTTCCTAGAGATTTGTTGAATGGTTTTGACCCAAATACTGATAGTGATATGGACAATGAAGTCCAGGTTGAAGTGGTCTCAGATGCAGATGAGGACCTTCTTGAGAAATGGAGCAAAAGTGACTCTTACTATGCTTTAGCAAAGAGACTGGGAGCATTTTGCCCTTGTCCTAGAGATCTGTGGAACTTTGAACTCGACTGAGTTGATTTAGGGTGTCTGGTGGAAGAAATTTCTAAGCAGCAGAGTATTCAAGAGGAAGCAGAGCATGAAAGTTTGGAAAATTTGCAGACTGACAATGCAATAGAAAAGAAAAATCCATTTTCTGGGGAAAAATTCAAGCAGTCTGCAGAAATCTGTATAAGTAATGAGGAGTTGAATGTTAATTGATAAGACAGTGGGGAAAATGTCTCCAGCACATGTCAGAGACCTTCAGAGCATCCCCTCCCTGTGGGCCTAGGAGGAAAAAACGGTTTCATTGGCCAGGCCCAGGGCACCCCCCAGCTCTGTACAGCCTCAGGACATGGTGCCCTGCATCCCAGCTGCTTCAGTTCCAGCTGTAGCTAAAAGGGGCCAAGGTACAGCTCCGGCTATGGCTTCAAAAGGTGCAAGCCCCAAGCCTTGGCAACTTCCACATGATGTTAGTCCTGCGGGTGCACAGAAGTCAAGAACTGAGAATTGGAACCTCTTCCTAGGTTTCAGAGGATGTATGGAAACACCTGGATGTCCAGGCAGAACTTTTGCTGTGGGTAGGGGGAGCTCTCATGGAGAACCTCTTGCTAGGGCAATGCAGAAGGTAAATGTGGGTTTGGAGCCCCCACACAGGGTCCTCACTGGGGGTGCTACCTAGTGTAGATATACGAAGATGGCCACCATCCTCTAGACCCCAGAATGGTAGATCCACCAAGAGCTTGTACTGTATGCTTGGAAAACCTGCAGGCACTCAATGCCAGCCCACGAAGGAACTGCCCAGGGTCATGGGAGCCCACCTCTTGCAACAGCATGCCTCACATGTGACATACAGAGTCAAAGGATATCATCTGGGAGCTTTAAGATTTAATGACTGCCCTGCTGGGTTTCAGACTTGCATGGGGCCTGTAATCCCCCTGTTTTGGCTAATTTCTCCCATTTGGAATGAGAACATTTACCCAATGCCCATACCCCAATCATATCTTAGATGTAACTAGCTTTTTTTTTTTTTAACAGGCTCATAGATGGAAGGGGCTTGTCTCAGATAAAACTTTGGCCTTGGACTTTTGAGTTAATGCTGGAATAACTTAATACTTTAGGGGACTGTTGGGAAGGCATGATTTTGTTTTGAAATGTGAGGGCATGAGATTTTGGAGGGGCCAGAGGCACAATGATATGGTTGGCTCTGTGTCCCCACCCAAATCTCATCTTGAACTGTAATCTGAACTGTAATCCCCAGGTGTCAAGGGAGGGTCCTGGTGAGAGGTGATTGGATCATGGGGGCAGTTTCCCCGAGCTGATCTTGTAATAGTGACTGAATTCTCAGTAGATATAATGGTTTTATAAATAGCAGTTTCCCCTTTTCTCTCTCTTGCCTGCCTCCATGTAAGACATGCCTGCTTCCCCTTCTGCTATGACTGTAATTTTCCTGCGGCCTCCCAAGCCAGGCAGAACTGTAAGTCTACCTCTTTTCTTTATAAATTACCCAGTCTCAGGCAATTCTTCATAGTAGTGTGAAAACAGACTAAATACACTTTGATACGTGATAAAAAATGGCTCTTTACCTCTCTGTAGTTTTCCTCTCTAAAACCAGTAGCCCCTGTATAATCACAGGAAAACATCTGAAAAGTCCAAAGTAAGAGACATTCTAAAACATACCTAGCCAGCACTCCTCAAAATTATTAACGTCATCAAAAAAAAAAGTCTGAGAAATTCTCGGTCTAGAATTGCCTAAGGGGAAACAATGACAAAACAGAACCTGGTATCCTGCATAAGACCCTAGATAGAAAATGTCCATTACAAAAAAACTAAGTGTATCTGGGTAATGTATGGACTTCAGCTAGTTGATATTTAAGTATCAATATTGGTTCATTATTTACAGCAAATGTACAATAGTATGTAAAATATTAACTATAGGAGAAATTGGGAGTAGGTATACATAAAATTTATGTAGTATCTTTGCAGTTTCTCTGTAAATATAAAACTATTCTAGGGTGGAAACAACCCAAATGTCCATTAACAGATGAATGGATACACAAAATGAGGTATATACAAACAATGGACGATGATTCAGCCATAAACACAAAGTGAGATACTGATACATGCTACAACATAAATAAATCTTAAAACAATCAGGCTGAGTGAAAGAAGCCAGGTATAAAAGTTCTCATATTGCATTCCATTTATGTGAGATATCAAGGCTAGATAAATCCATAATGACAGGAAGAAAATCAAGTGATTGCCAAAGGCTGGGGTAAATAAGACATGGAAAGTGACTTCTTAATGACTACAGGAGTTTTATGGGGGGTTGTGAAAATATTTTGGAACTAGATAGAGATGATGGTAATATAACATTGCCAATGTACAAAATGCCACAAAATCATCTGCTTTAAAATGGTTAATTTTTTTGAAAATTGTCTGTACGTATCCTTTGCCACTTTTTGATGGGGTTGTTTTTGCCTTGTAAATTTGTTTAAGTTCCTTGTAAATTCTGGATATTAGACTTTTATCAGATGGGTAGATTGCAAAAATTTCCTCCCATTCTTTAGGTTGCCTGTTCACTCTGATGATAGTTTCTTTTGCTGTGCATAAGATCTTTAGTTTAATTAGATGCCATTTGTAAATTATGGCATTTGTTGTAATTGCTCTTGGCATTTTTGTCATGAAGTCTTTGCCCATGCCTATGTCCTGAATGGTATTATGCGGCCAACACACACATGAAAAAAACTCAACATTACTGATCATCAGAGAAGTGCAAATCAAAACCACAATGAGATACCATCTCATGCCAGTCATAATGGCAATTATTAAAAAGTCAGGAAACAATAGATGCTGGGAAGCCTATGGAGAAATAGGAACACTCTTACATTGTTGGTGGAAATGTAAATTAGTTCAACCATTGTGGAAGACAGTGTGGCAATTCCTTAAGGATCTAGAACCAGAAATACCACTTGACCCAGCAATCCCATTACTGGGTATATACCCAAAGAAACATAAATCATTCTACCATAAAGACACATGCACAAGTATGTTTACTGCAGCACTATTTACAACAGAAAAGACATAGAACCAATCCAAATGCCCATCAATGATAGAATGGATAAAGAAAACGTGATACATACACACCATCAAATACTATGCAACCATAAAAAGGATGAGATCATGTCCTTTGCAGAGACATGGATGAAGCTGGAAGCCATCATCCTCAGCAAACTAACACAGAAACAGAAAACCAAATATCACATGTCCTCCCTCATAAATGGGAGTTGAACAATGAGAACACACGGACTCAGAGAGGGGAACAACAGGCACCAGGGCCTGTTGGGGGATGAGGGTTAAGGGGAGGGAACTTAGATGATGGGTCAATAGGTGCAGCAAACCACCATGGCAAACGTATACCTATGTAACAAACCTGCATGTTCTGCACATACATCTCATTTTCTTTTTAAGAAAAAATTTTAAAAAATGGTTAATTTTCTGTTACTGAATTTTACTTTAATTAAAAAATGTATGAACAAAATCTGAAATTGTTTTCAAGAGTTTATTTTTAAAAGAAGGCTATCATACTTTATCTATTGTAAAAATAAATATAAATATTACTTTATTGTAAAATCCTTAATCTATTATAAGACATTCAATCTTAAAAATCACAGAATATATACAAAGCTATCATGGTAGCAAAAGATTAATGTAGTCAGAGCACTGGAAAAGGACTCTGCGAAATGAGCTCTAATCCAATACATTAAGGAACTGTATTACAGCCCTGGCTCTGGCCACCACCTAGCTTTGAGACCTTGGTTAGTCTCTTCCCTTTTTGGCACCCCAAATTCTTCTTCTTTACCTCTTTTTGTTCCTTTCTTAAATTGACACGTTGTAATTGTAGATATTTATGCAATACAAATTAATGTTTTGATAAATATATGTTGCATAATGTTCAAATTGGGGTTATTTAGTATATCCATCACCATACATCTATGATTTCTTTGTGACAAGAGCATTCAAAAAACCTCTCTTATAGCTTTTTAAAAATATATAATGCTTTACTGTTAACCATCATCACCTTACTATATTGTGAAATACTAGAGCTCATTCCTCCTACTTAATTGCAACTTTGTGCCTGTTGACCAATGCCTCCCCATTCTCCCCTTCTCTCACCCTTTCCCAGTTTCTGGTGCCCATTATTCCACTCTCCAATTCTATGATAGTTTTTTAAGGCTAATAGTATTCCATTGTGTATATATACCACATTTTATTTATCCACTCATCTATTATTGCATACTTGGGTCAATCCCATACCTTGGTTATTGTAAATACTGCTACAATAATCACACCACTGCAAATGTTGCTTTGACATACCAATTTCATCTCCTTTGGATATAAACCCAGTAGTGGGATTCCTGGGTCATATGGCATTTCTATTTTTATTTTTTTGAGAAATTTCCATGCTGACTTACATAGTGGCTGTATTAATTTCCAATCCCATGAATAGTGTGTAAGTGTTCCCTTTTCTCCACATCCTCACTAGCACTTGTTTTCTTTTGTCTTTTTGATGACAGTCTTTCTAACTGGAGTAAGGTGGTACCTCAGTATAATTTCGATTTGCATTTTCCTAATGATTAGTGATGTTGAATATTTTTCCATGCACCTGTTGGCCATTTGTAAGTCTTTTTTAGAGAAATGTCTATTAAGGTTTTCTTCTCAACTTTCTTTTTTCTTTTCTTTTTTTTTTTTTTTTTTTTTTTGAGACAGAGTCTCGCTCTGTCACCCAGACTGGAGTGCAGTGCCGCGATCTTGGCTCACTGAAAACTCCACCTTCTGGGTTCACTCCATTCTCCTGCCTCAGCCTCCCGACTAGCTGGGACTACAGGTGCCTGCCACCATGCCTGGCTAATTTTTTGTATTTCTAGTAGAGACAGGGTTTCACCGTGTTAGCCAGGATGGTCTCAATTTCCTGACCTCATGATCTGCCCGCCTTGGCCTCCCAAAGTATTGGGATTACAGGTGTGAGCCACTGCACCCAGCCTTGTTGCTCAATTTTCTTATCCAGTTATTTGTTTTTCATTGTCGAGTTGTTTAAATTCTTTAGTCTGTTTATTAAATCCTTCTCCCATGCAAATGTTTTCTCCCATTCTGTAAGTTATCTTTTCACTTTGTTAACTGCTTCCCTCTCTGAGCAAGCTTTTCAATTAGATATAATCCCCATTTGTCTATTTTTGCTTTTGTTTTCTGTACTTTCGAGGCCTTATTTAAAAAATCCTTGCCCAGCCCAACATCATAAAGCATTTCTCCTGTTTTCTTCTAGTACTTTCATATTATAGTTTCAAGTTTTATATTTAAGTTTTTCATCCATTTTGATTTGATGTTTTGTATATGGTGAGAGGTAGGAGTCTACTCACATTCTTCTGCATATAGTTATCTAATTTTCCCTGCTCCATAGATTGTCTTTTTCCTAATGTGTGTTCTTGGCACCTTTGTCAAAATTCAGTTGGTTGTAGGAGTGTGTAATTTATTTCTAGACTCTTGCTTCTGTTCCACTGGTTAATGTCAGATTTTATGCCAGTCCCATGCTATGTTAGTTACTACAGCCTTGCAGTGTATTTTAAAGTCAGGTAGTGTGATTCCTCTAGCTTTTTCTCTCTGCTCAGGACTGCTTCACTGTCCAAGGTATTGTGCCTTTCCATATAAATTTTAAGATTATTTTTTTCACTTGTTCCAGTCTAAGATGGCTGACTAGAAGCAGCTAGTGTGCGCATCTCTCACGTAGAGGAAACAAAACAGTGAGCAAATACTAGTTCTTCAAGATGATGGTCTAAGAGATTATATTGGGATTCACTAAGAAAGTGATGGAACACATGGAAAACAGAGAATAGTGAAGCTGGGCAGTCACCCACCTGGGACTAGCATGGAGCCGGGGGAAGCTCCATAATGTAAGGCAACAGTGAGTGAGTGAAAGTCCCTAGATAATCCACACTTCTGCAATGAAACTTTGCAATTCTGGATACAGGAGAACCTCCCTGACTCCCCCAGGGCCTCCAGATGGACACAGAGCTGCCTGGAGTCTTTCTAGGACACCACTTGACTCCACATGGAACCCCTCAGGCCATGGATACCTGAGCAGACTAGCGTCAGTTGCTGTAGCCCCAACAAGGGAGGAAAGGCTCTTTTGCACATCCCTAGGATAGAGGCCACAGCAGCAGTCCTGAGGAGTGGCCAGACTATACCATGTGAGACCCCCATGCCCCTGCTACTTCTTGCCATGCAAGGCTTGCTGGCTTGGGCTCCCAGTGCAGCAGCCCTGTTCCCACCTGGACAGTGCAGGCAGTCACAATTCTGTGTTCCTCTGGGAAGCAGCCATACTGCAGGCTGCACAACCCCCTATATCTGCTGCTCCTCACAGCACAAGGCTTGGGCTCCCAGCACAGCAGCCCCACACCTACCTGAACACTGTGGTAAGTCACAACACGCATTCCTCTAGAGCAAAATTCCCAGAGGCAACAGACAAGGCTGGGCACCTTTACATGCCCACAACAGCAAAATCCAACATCGCCTGGGTGAGAGGGAAGTGTAAGCATGCCATGTACCCCACAGCCACCAGTCTCCATTGCCCCAGTTGCCCATAGCCCTCCCGAATGAAAGGTTCACAGCACAGCCACACCGCTTATGCCTAAACACAGAGGCCTTCTGAAAACCAAACCCCCACAGGCCTGTGATAGTCCCTTGGGCTCCAATCACATAAACATTCTGCTTGCTCTCACCTTAGAGATCTGCCAGTGAGCATAGAACAAGGCCATCCTCCTGATCACAGCCAGCACCTCAACTTTGGGCTGGCCTGACTACAGTCCAGTCCTTTAGGACTCATATATGCTGTCCATCAGGACGTCTAGGGGCCTGGGAACTGGAGGACTGTCTACCCCATTCCAACTCTGCTAGCACCTGACCATTTCCTCAAGGGCTTGTGGTCAGGCCAACCTAACTAGTCGACACCACCAACACCAACATCTACTCGCACAGGCCTAAAAATGAAACTACTCTCTTTTTGAGAAACAGCAATATTGCCACATCAGAGAACAGAGGAGCCATAAGGTTATCTAATTCAGGCTGAGTGTTGAGGTTATGCCCTTAAACCACTCCCATGGACAGTCACAAAAACAGGTGTTTCCTGTGGCTCTCAACTGCATTGTGGTCCAGAGACAGATTAATGCAGTATGTATCTGAACTAGGAGTCAGAGCCATGGAAAAGGGGTGTGATAGGGAAACAGATCAAGTTTGAGCCTATATAGGGTGCAGAGCAAGTGCAGCCCACACATCCCCCTACAAATACCTCAACACGCTTCAGCAGGAGCTCCTCCCAGTCACCCTCCTCAGGACTAGTGCCTGTGCTCACCATCAGGGTATTTGTGGGTAACCCAGAGGCTCCAGCATTGCCCAGCTCTGTCCCTCCACTGCCATGGAACAGGAAGCTCAGAGCACCAGCCATTCCAAGGCTCGGCCCTTCACCTGAAACAAGAGTACACTCCACAGTAAACAAAGATCAGTACAAACCCACCTGCTTGTTCCACAGATGGCTCTTTCCCACAAGTGCCATCTACTGGCATGTAGGTCAAACCACATGGCCCAATATAAAACCTGCCAACAGAAGTGCATAGGGCTATACAAGCAAAGCCAAAAGACACTATTCAACATACTCCACAGTCACACCCCTAGGGAGGAGGAAAAGAAAAAGAAAAATATATATACACATATGTGGAAAGTGAAAAAATCCTATTCACAAAAAAAAAAAAATTACAATAATTAGAACTGCTAACCTCTCCAGATAAGGAACCACCATAAGAGTTCTAGCACCATGAAAAATTTCAATGTTGTGACACCACCAAAAGATCACAATAGCTCTCCAGAAATGGTCTCTAACCAAAATGCAAACTAATAAATGACATATAAAGAACTCAAAGCATGGATTACAAAGAAGCTAAGCGAGACCCAAAACAATGTTGAAAACACAAAAAAGCTTTGAAAGCAATCCAGAAAATGAAGGAAGAGATAAATATCTTGAAAAATCAATCAGAACAATGGAAACTGAAAAACTCATTTCAAAAATTTCAAAATACAATTGAAAGCTTTATCAATAGATGAGATCAAGCAGAAGAAAGAATTTCAAAAATTGAAGCCGTCTTTTAAACTAACCCAGAGAAAAATAATGAAAAAAATGTTTTAAATGAAAAGAATCTTTGAGAAATATGGAACTATGTAAAGTGATGAAATCTATGAATTATTGGCATTCCTGAGGGAGACGGAGAAAAATTAAACAACTTGGATAACATATTTCAGAGAATAATTCAAGAAAATGTCCCTAATCTTCCTACAGAGGTAGACAGATAAAAAATAATCCAGAGTACATCTGCCAAATACTTTACAAAACGAACACTGTCAAGAATATTTTCACCAGACTGACTGTCCAAAGGTCAACACTAAAGCAAAAATCTTAAAGGCAGCTACACAAAAAGGTGAGAACACATATAAAGGAAACCCCTTCAGCTAACAGTGGACATCTCATCAGAAACCTTACAAGCCAGAAGAGATTAGGGGCCTATTTTCAGCGTTTTTAAGAAAAGAAATTCCAACTAAGAATTTCATATCCTGCCAAATTAAGCTTATAAGTGAAGGAGAAATAAAAATCTTTATAGACGAGAAATCACTAAGGGAATTCATTACCACTAGACAAGCCTTACAAGAGAACCTAAACGGAGTTCTAAACCTGGAAAGAAAATATCTGCTAACACAAAATCATGCTTAAGTACATAGCTAACAACCCCTATAAAACAACCAGCTAACAACCTCACAATAGGATCAAAACCTCACATGTCAATATTACCTTGAATGAAAATGGTCTGAATGCCCCCACTTAAAAGGCACAGAGTGGCAAGCTGGATTAAAAAAAAAAAAAGAAGACTATCCACTATCTTCAAGAAACCTAGCTCACACATAACAACACACATAGGCTTTAAGTAAATGACTGGGGAAAGCTATATCATGCAAATAGAAAACATAAAAGAACAGAGGTCAGGTCAATGTTCTTATATCAAATAAAACAGACTTTAAACTAAATTGTAAAACAAAACAAAACAAAAAAAAGGACAAAAAAGGCACTATGTAATTTAAAAGGGTTCAATTCAACAAGAAGACTGAACTATCCTAAATTTAGAATGTACACAATATTATAGCACCCAGATTCATAAAACAAGTACTTCTAGATCTGTGAAAAGAATTAGACAGCCACACCAGAACAGTGGGAAACTTCAACACCCCACTGAGAGTATTAAAATGCAGATGATCAAAGAAAACTAGCAAAGACATTCTGCACATAAATTTAACACTTCACCAATTGGACATAGTAGACAACTACACAACATTCTGCCAACAACGAAAGAATATACATCCTTCTAATCTGAACACAGAATATACTCTAAGATCAACCACGTGCTTGGGCAGAAAACAAGTCTCAATGAATTAAAAAAAAAATCAAAGTCATATCAACCATACTTTTGGGCCACAGTAGAATAAAAATAGAAATCAATACCAAGACGATCTCTCAGAACCACATAATTACATGAAAATTAAACAACTTGCTCCTGAAAGACCTTAGGGAAAACAATGAAATTAAGGCAGAAATAAAAAAATTATGTGAAATAGATAAAAAGAGAGAAAGAACATATAAAATTTCTGAAATGCGGTGAAAGCAGTGTTAAGAGGAATATTTATAGCAATAAACACCTACATCAAGAAGTTAGATAAGTCACAGATGAACAATCTAACATTGCATCTAGAGTATCAAATGAAAAGAAGAAAAAACCACAATATAAGCAGAAAAAAAAGAAGTAAAATCACAGCAGAGTTGAATTTCATTAAGACCCCAAAATCTATGCAAATGATCAACAAAACCAAAAGCTGTTTCTTTGAAATGATAAATGAAATCAATAGAACACTAGCTAGACTAACAAAGAAAAAGAAAGAAGATACAAAGAGCAGAATCAGAAATGACAAAGGTGACATTACAACTGATCCCAAAGAAATTTAAAAAAGACCCTCAGATACTATTATAAACATCTCTATGCAAACAAACTAGACAATCATCTATAAGAAATTGATGAATTCCTGGGAGCACACAATCTCCAAAGACTGAATCACGAAGAAATTGAAACCCTGAAAAGACAAATATCAAGTTTGAAAATTGAATCAGTTGCATGTGTACCCTAGAACTTAAAGTATAATAAAAAAAAAAATGAGGATCTCAAAGAAAAAAAACAAAACAAAACAAAAAAACCCTGCCAACCAAAATGAGCCCTAGACCAGATGGATTCACAGCCAAATTTTACCAGATGTCCAAAGAAGAGCTGGTACCAATCCTCCTGAAATTATTCCAAAAAATTGAGGAGGAGGCTATCATCTCTATCTCATTCTACAAAGCCAGGATTACTGTGACACCAAAATCTGTCAAAGACACGATGAAAACAAGAAAACTGCAGGTTAATATGCATGATGAACATAGACACAAAAATCCTCAAAAAAAATTAACAAACTGAATCCAGCTGCACATCAAAATGTTAACTGACCATGTTCAAGTAGGCTTTATTCCTGGGATGCAGGGTTGGATCAACATATCCAAATCAATAAATGTGATTCGCCACATGAACAGAATTAAAAGCAAAAATCATGTGATCATCTCAACTGACACAGAAAATGCTTTTGATAGAATCCAATATCTTTTTATGTTAAAAATACTCAACAAACTAGACATCAAAAGAGCATACATCAAAATGATAAGAGCGATCTATGACAAACCCATAGCCAGCATCACAGTGAACAAGGAAAATCTGGAACAATTCCCCTTGAGAACCAGAATGCGACAAGGATGACCACTCTCAACACTCCTATTCAACATATTACTGGAAGTCCTAGCCAGAGCAATCAGGCAAGAGAAAGAAACAAAGGCATTCAAATAGAAAAAAAAAGTCAAAATATTTCTCTTCACTGCTAATGTAATTCTATGCCTAGAAAACCCTAGATTCCACCAAAAGGCTTCTAGAACTTAAAAACAACATCAGTAGTTTTAGGATATAAAATCAATATACAAAAATCAGGACCACTTTTTTTTTTTTTTTGAGATGGAGTCTCACTCTGTTGCCAGGCTGGAGTGCAGTAGCGCGAACTTGGCTCACTGCAACCTCCACCTCCTGGGTTCAAGCGATTCTCCTGCCTCAGCCTCCCAAGCAGCTGGGACTACAGGCATCCGCCACCACGTCCAGTTAATTTTTGTATTTTTAGTAGAGACAGGGTTCACCATGTTGGCCAGGATGGTCTCGATCTTGTGACCTCATGATCTGCCCGCCTTGGCCTCCCAAAGTGGTGGGATTACAAGCATGAACCACCACGCCCAGCCAAAAATCAGGACCATTTCTATATGTTCAAGCCAAGAGCCAAATAAATAACACAATCTCATTTGTAATAGACACACACACACACACACACACAAACACCTAGGAATACATTTAACCAAGGTGAAATATCTCTGAACACTGCTGAAATAAATCATAGATGACACAAACAAATGGAGCTATATTCCACGCTCAGGTACTGTAAGAATCAAAATCTCTAAAATGGCCATAATGCCCAAAGCAAATTAAAGATCCAATGCTATTCTTATCAAACTACCAATGTTATTTGTCACAAAATTAGAAAAAAGTACTCTAAAATTCATATGGATCCAAAAAAGAGCCTGAATAGCCAAGCAATTCTAAGCAGAAAAAGAAAGAGCCAGGGCATCACATTACCTGACTTCAAACTACACTACAGGGCTACAGTAACCAAATAGCATGGTAGTGGTAGAAACACAGACACATAAACCAATGGAATGGAATAGAGAATCCAGAAATAAAGCTGCACACCTACAATCATCTAATTTTTGAAAAAGCCAACAAAAATGATGCGGACAGGGCTCCCTATTCAATAAATGGTGCTGAGATAACTGGCTATCCATATGCAGAAGAATGAAACTGATCCCTACCTATCAAGGTATACAAAAATTAACTCAATATGGATTAAAGATTTAAATGTAAGACCTCAAACTATAAAAATTCTACTAGAAGAAAACCTAAGAAATACCATTCAGAACATTGGTCTTGGCAAAGAATTCATGACTAGTTCATCAAAAGCAATTAAAACAAAAACAAAAATTGACAAGTGGGACCTAAGTAAACTAAAGAGCTTATGCACACCAGAAAAATAAAACTATCAACAGAGTAAAAAGACAATCTACAGGATGAAAGAAAATATTTCAGCTGGGCGCGGTGGCTCACGCCTGTAATCCCAGCACTTTGGGAGGCTGGGGCAGATCACGAGGTCAGGAGATCAAGACCATCCTGGCTAACATGGTGAATCCCCGTCTGTATGGCCATTATTGTGATGAGGTACATACCTTCTATACCTAATTTGTTGAGAGTTTTGATTATGAAGCAATGTAGAATTTTGTCAAATGCTTTTTCTGAATCTATTGAAATAACGATAAGATTTTATCTTTACTTTGTTGATGTAGTATATCACATTTATTGATTTGCATATGTTGAACCATCGTTTATCCCAGGGATGATTCCCACTTTATTGCAGCAGATGGTGTTTTTTAATTTGCTGTTGAATTCAGTTTGCCAGTGTCTTTTTGAGAATTTTTGCATCCATGTTCATCAGGAGTATTGGCTTGTAGTGTTCTTTATGTTGTTGTGCCTTTGCCTTTGGTCAGGGTAAAGCTGACTTTTTAAAAAGAGTTTGAAAGTATCCCCTCCTCTTTAATTTCTGGAAAAGTGTGAGAATAATTGGTCTTAGTTTTTCTTCAAATGTTGCTAGAATTCAGCAGTGAAGCTATCAAGACCTGGACTTTTTTTTCATCAAGATGTTTTATTACTGATTCAATTTACTCACTTATTGTTCTGTTCAGATTTTCTATTTTTTCATAATTTAAACGTGCTGTGTTGTATGTACTCAGGAATTTATTCATTTTGTCTAAGTTCTCAAGTTTGCTGGCATACTGCTGTTCATAGGAATCTCTTATGATCCTTTGTATTTCTGTGATATCAGTTGTAATGTCTCCCTTCTCATCTCTGATTTTATTTATTTGGGTCTTTCCTCTTTTTCTCTTAGTTAACCTAACATTTTGTTGATTCTGTTTATCTTTTCAAAAGCCAACTCTTCATTTCAATGATTTTTAATTTTTTTTTAGTCTCTTTTATTTCTCTGTGAGCTTTATTATTTCCTTCCTACTACCAATTTTGGGTTGATTGTTCTCGTTTTTCTAGTTCCTTGAGAAGCATGATTAGGTTACTCATTAGACATCCTTCCCTTTCTTATCGTACGTGCTTATTGCTGTGAACTTCCCTATTAGAACTGCTTTTGTTTTGTTCCATAGGTTTTGGTATTATGTGGTTCCACTCTTGTTTGTCTCAAGTAATTTTTAATTTACATTTTAATTTATTCATTGGCCCATTGGTTATTTGGAGGCACGTTGTTTAATTTCCATGTATTTGAAAGGTTTTCAATGGTTTTCTTGTTGATTTCTAGTTTTATAACATTGTAGTACAAAATGATACATGATATGGTATCTATTTTCTTAAATTTCATAAGATTTGTTGTGAGGCCTACCATATTATTTATCCTGGAGAATGCTCCACGTGTGGTTGAGAAAAATGTGTATTCTGCAACTGTTGGATTCTTCTGTAAATGTCTATTAGGTCCATTTGGTTTCTGGTGTAGTTTTAAGTCTAATATCTATTTATTAATCTTCTGTTATGATGCTCTTTCCGTTGTTAAAAGCGGGTTATTGAAGTACCTTACAATTATTGTTTGAAGACTATCTTTCCCTTTAGATCTAATAATCTTTGCTTTATGCATTTGTGTACTCCTATGTTCAGTGCACATATATTTACAATTGTTACACATTATTGAATTGCTCCCTTTATCATAATATAATGACTTTTTTCTCTTTTTACAATTTTTGATATAAAGTCTACTTTATCTGATATAAGTATGGCTACTCTTGCTTGCTTTTGGTTTCTATTTTTCCATCCCTTCCTTTTCAGCCCTATATTGTCTTTAATGGTGAGATGAGTCTTTTATAGCAACATATAGTTGGATCTTGCTTTTTTATCCATTTAGCCACTTTATGTCTTTTCACTGGATAATTTATTCAATTTATATTCAAGGTTATCATTGATAGGTAAGGATGTACTCCTGCCATTATAGTAATCATTTTCTCATTGTTTTGTAGATCCCTTGTTCCTTTCTTCCTCTCTAGTTATTTACTTTTGTGGTTTTGTGGTTGTCTGTGGTACTCAGCTTTGTTTCCATTGTTCTACTTCTTTGTGTATCTACCATAAATTCTTTTTTGTGGTTACCACGGGCCTAACAAAGAGTCTTGCAGTTATAACAGACTATTTTAAGCTGATATTGCCTTCACTTTGGTCACATAAAAATACTTTAGACTTTTTTCTCCCCTCATACCATTTGCATTTTGGTTGTCTTAAATTATATCTTTATCTTTTGTGTGTTCCTTAAGCACTAACTGTAGCTATTTATGTTTTTGACCTTTGTAGCTTTAAACCTTCATTAGAGGTTTGAAGGATTTACATAGCACCATTACAACACTTAGGGTATTCTGAGTAGCACTTACCTATACTAGCACATTTACTACTTTTCACATGCTTTCATGATATTAATTATTGTCTTTTTGTTTTGCATAGCCCTACTTTAAGCATTTCTTGCAAGGCCAGTCTATTGATGACAGATCCTCAGTTTTTACTTGTCTGGGAAGGTCTTTAGTTCTCTTTTATTCGTGAAATATGGATATAGTATTCTTGGCTCATGATTTTCTTCTTTCAGCACTTTGAATATATCATGCTATTCTCTCCTGGCAAGCAAGGTTTCTGCTGAGAACTCTGCTGACAATCTAATGAGGATTCTCTTACATGCGACTTGACATTCTTCTCTTTTAGATTCTGTCTTTGTCTTTGACTTAGACATTATGATTAAAATGTGCCTTAAAGAGGATTTTTTTATTGATTCTTACTAGGGACCTTTGAGCCTCCTGTATCTGAATGTCCATATCTCTCAAAAGACTTAAGAAGATTCCGCCATTATTTTGTTAAATAGGTCTTCTGTATCTCTCTCCATTTCTTCTTTTTCTGACACTCTATAGTGTAAGTATTTGATCACTTAATAGTGTCTCATAAGTTCTGCAGGCCTTCTTCATTCTTTTTTAATCATTCTTTTTTATCCTCTCACTATTTCAAAATCACGTCTTCAAGTTCAGGATTTCTTTCTTCTGTTTTGGCTAGTACATTGTTGAAGGTCTCCATTGTATTTTTTATTCCATTCATTGAAATAGTAAGCTGTCATATTTGTTTGGTTCTTTTTTATGATATCTCTTTGTTTGAATTTCTCATTCAGATCATGAATTGTTTTCCTAATTTTACTGACTTGTTTGTTCTTATCAACTTGTTAGGATGTTTATAAATATACTTTTCTTTAGGACCTGTTACTGGAAACTTATTGTATTCCTTTGGGAATGTCATGTTTCCTTGCTTTTTCAAGTTTCTTGTGACTCTACATATCTGCACATCAAGTGGAAGCATTGCTTTTTTCCATTTTATGGAGTAGCTTTGGTAGCTTTTCCGGTAGATGGATCCTAGGGTGTCAACCAGAAACACTGTGTGGCTTCAGCTCTGGGTGGACTCAGTAGAACTGGTCTCTGTAACAGATTCTTCAGCTGTAATCCTCATCTGCAACACCTGTGATATCTCAGTGGCCTAGGCTACCGGAGCTTGTATTTGTGGTGGTATGGGTTTGCTGGGGCAGGGTTCCCTGTTGGCCAGGCACAAGGGGGTGCAGTAGGCTAGAAGGTTGTGTGTCTGACTCTGGAATGGCAAGGCCACTGCCAGACTCACTATCAGGCCAGGGGTGATCATGAGCAGATCAGGCAGCTGTGTGTAACCCTCTCCAACGGAGTAGTGCTACTTCTGGTACAGTTGTCAAGCCAAGAATGGGTGTACACAGCCCCAGCAGCTGCAAAAAGCCTCTCCACTGTGCATGCTTGCCTGTTTCCCTGGGTGACAGGATGCCTCATCTGTTCAGACATCAGAGTCCCAGCCACTCCTTTGGGCCTAGGTTCCAGGCAGCTGGAGTATTGGTGCTGTAGGCACCTATGTGAATTTAGTGAAATGACTGTGGTGCCTAAGGGGTAGAATGGTTTAGTGGCTACTGGCCTCAAAGCAGGACACACTCCAGATGTAGGTCCAGTTTCAAGGTGATGCCATGCCATAGAAATGTATGTCTCATGAGCAAGGGTGTCAAGGAAATTTCTCTTCCAGGGAATGCACCTGTGTGTACTCCTGGCAATTGTCCAAATTGGACTCAAGGTCTGTGAGGACTGGAGGACCACCCTGTAGCAATAACTGCTGGCGTCTGCAACAGTGACAGGGAACACTAAAGGTTTCCAGCTTACCTTTTCCCCATAAGTAGAAGTATCCCTAGTTCTGATCTGCTCCTGGCAGGGGAAATAGCGTGGCAGAGACAGGATGATTTGCTCCACACTCTTTTTTTTTTTTTTTAATTTTTTTTTATTATTATACTTTAAGTTTTAGGGTACATGTGCACAATGTGCAGGTTTGTTACATATATATCCATGTGGCATGTTGGTTTGCTGCACTCATTAACTCATCATTTAGCATTAGGTATATCTCCTAATGCTGTCCCTCCCCCCTCCCCCCAACCCACAACAGTCCCCGGAGTGTGACGTTCCCCTTCCTGTGCCCATGAGTTCTCATTGTTCAATTCTCATCTATGAGTGAGAACATGCGGTGTTTGGTTTTTTGTCCTTGCGATAGTTTACTGAGAATGATGGTTTCCAGTTTCATCCATGTCCCTACAAAGGACATGAACTCATCATTTTTCATGGCTGCATAGTATTCCATGGTGTATATGTGCCACATTTTCTTAATCCAGTCTATTGTTGTTGGACATTTGGGTTGGTTCCAAGTCTTTGCTATCGTGAATAGTGCCGCAATAAGCATACGTGTGCATGTGTCTTTATAGCAGCATGATTTATAGTCCTTTGGGTATATACCCAGTAATGGGATGGCTAGGGGGTATTTCTAGTTCTAGATCCCTGAGGAATCGCCACACTGACTTCCACAATGGTTGAACTAGTTTACAGTCCCACCAACAGTGTAAAAGTGTTCCTATTTCTCCCCATCCTCTCCAGCACCTGTTGTTTCCTGACTTTTTAATGATGGCCATTCTAACTGGTGTGAGATGGTATCTCATTGTGGTTTTGATTTGCATTTCTCTGATGGCCAGTGATGAGGAGCATTTCTTCATGTGTTTTTTGGCTGCATAAATGTCTTCTTTTGAGAAGTGTCTGTTCATGTCCTTTGCCCACTTTTTGATGGGGTTGTTTGTTTTTTCCTGTAAATTTGTTTGAGTTCATTGTAGATTCTGGATATTAGCCCTTTGTCAGATGAGTAGGTTGCAAAAATTTTCTCCCATTCTGTAGGTTGCCTGTTCACTCTGATGGTAGTTTCTTTTGCTGTGCAGAAGCTCTTTAGTTTAATTAGATCCCATTTGTCAATTTTGGCTTTTGTTGCCATTGCTTTTGGTGTTTTAGACATGAAGTCCTTGCCCATGCCTATGTCCTGAATGGGATTGCCTAGGCTTTCTTCTAGGGTTTTTATGGTTTTAGGTCTAACATGTAAGTCTTTAATCCATCTTGAATTAATTTTTGTATAAGGTGTAAGGAAGGGATCCAGTTTGAGCTTTCTACATATGGCTAGCCAGTTTTCCCAGCACCATTTATTAAATAGGGAATCCTTTCCCCATTGCTTGTTTTTGTCAGGTTTGTCAAACTCTTTGGAGGTATCCTGGGCTTCCATGCTCCACAGGGGTTTTGCAATTCCCCTGGTGCTCTCCAGAACACTTACTCTGTCCACCCTGTTGAAATATGGTTGTTTATTCAATGTTTTGGTTCCTTTATATGGGGCGGGTGGAGGGGGATGAGAGCCAGGCCACTGTAGTCTGCTGTCTTGCTAATGTCACTGCCTAAAAATCTTTATCTTTAAAAATTAAGAGATGTGTCTAGATATCCAGTTTTAAAATTTGTGATTCTATCTTAATTGAAAAGATATCTTTTCTTCTCTTATTTTGACTTAGTTTTCTACCATGACTGAAGAAATTCTGCAATAATGGTTATGTGAATTGCCTATTCATTTGATTACAAGTGAAGACAGGTTATGCAAAATCCAGTATAAAGGTAGGAAGAAATCAAAATTCTCATGAACTGTTGTTAAGAGTATAAACTGATACTCTTTCCAGAGACTCAAGTGACAAAGTATAAAAATATACATAACCTTTGACTCAGTAACACCACTTTTAGGAACATAACTCAAGGAGACAAGTGCACAAGAATAAATATACAAAAAGTTAATTTAAATATCTTTTATAATAGCAATAAATTAGAAATAACCTAAATGTCCTGGAATAGGAAACAATGATAGTTAAGTAATTTATGAGATAACACAGGCAATGTAATAAAGATGCAGCCATTAAAAATGAAATCTATGATTGATATAGAAATGGAAATATTTACAAGATATTGAATGAGAGAAAAAACAGCTTCAAAATAAAGTAAATGGGCAATATCATAAAATTTTTGGGGGGTTTTTTTGGGTTTTTTTTTTATTATTATTTTTTTAAAGTTTAAACTCGAAAAAAAATGTTTAATGCTCCAAAAAGGACATTCTTAAATGCAATTGGTTTTTTTTTCCTTTTCTTCTTTTTTTATTTTTTTGATTTTATTATTAATATATTTTAAGTTTTAGGTTACTGTTTAAGACCACGTGATCTGGAATTACACAGTCCCAAGTTTTAATCCATAATCTTCCAATTACCTTAGGCAAATCACTTAACTAACCCAGTGCTCAGTGCCCTCATCCATAAAATGGGGATAATGATGGTATCTACCTTGTAACATGGCTGTGTATATTAAATAAGACAATGTAAGCATGTCAGATTTCTAAGTGTCTGTAATTCAATAAGTACTAATTTAAATTTTATCAATTGTTCAAAATGTTAGTTTTTAATGGGTAATGGGATCCAAAATAGTTATATAAATGTGCAAATGGATTTTTTTAAGTATGTACAATTAAATATTATCTGAGTATGGGTATGGGGGCTGTTTCTTATTCTGTTTATTTAGACATTTTTAACAAGATAAATTTTTCCCCAAAACCAAAGTTTTTCTAACAGGTCAAGCTATATTATAACTTAATATTAACCAGTTTATTTTGCTTTAAATTATAATTACCATGTGTCTACATTTCCCATCTAAGTATGTGCTCCTTGAGGGCAAGGACTATCTAATTCATCAATATATTATAGACTTTTACTTTATCAGTGTCTTACACATCATAGAAATTCAATAAAAGCTTGCTGAATGAATGTGTGAACAAATGAATAAAGACTTCAATCTTATAATAACCTATAATAATACACAGAATATTACTGGAGTATATCATGAAGGGAAAAGTAAAAGATTTATTATTATAGTGGTAAAATTGTGAGCTTTGGAGTCAATGAGATCTGGGTTCAAATCACAATTCTGACTCTTAACAGTGAATTGGCTTTGGGGAGTATGCATATATTGAGCAAGTATTGTATATTACAGTACTGGGTGTACAAAGAAGAACAAGATAAGGTCCATTCTCTGAGGGAGTTCAGAGTAAAGTGAGGGAAATAGATACAAAAACAACCAATGACAATGCAGAGTAATACAGTATACGTATTATAGCTACAAAGTGGTGTGATCAGGAATCTGGTGGAAGCTTAGAAAAAAAGGTGGTCAGTTATGCCTAGGGAGAATCAGCAATATTTGACTTAGATCTGAAAGAATGAAAGAGTTTAGAAAAATAATTTCTCTCCATCTTTGTTGTCCACAGGCTACCTTTCATCTGGTATCATGTAATGCTTCCTAACTAGTTCCCCCAATTCTAGTCTTAAAAATTCTTCCAATATCTTTTCTAGCAGTAGCCAGAAATAACTTCTCAAAATGTAAACAGGATATATCTCCATCCTCTGTAGAACACTCTAGTGATTTCCTTCTTAAGATAAAATCCAAAATAATCCAGAATCTTTAACACTGCTCAGAGGCCCTTATATGATGAGAGTCCTACATATCACTCTGGCTTCATCTTAGTCTACTGTTCCCTTAGGGTATTACCTGCTAACCTCAAAATCAGAAGGTTCTCTCCATTTCAGAGCTTTTTTGTATGTTGTTCCCTCTGCATGAACTACTCTTCATCACTGCTCTTCAGATAACTAACTCCCACTTTGTTTTCAAAATTCACTTTAAATGTCATTTCATCAAAGGAGATCTTTTCTGACCTCCATAATATATCCTGTTAGTGCTGATCCCACAACATCATACTTTTCATACATAGCACTTTTATCATGATTTTGTAACCACGTATTTATATATTTGATTATGGGTTTAATGTCTGCCTCCCAAACATGACCATAAGTAACATGAGGCTCAGATCATGTCTTGCTCTCACTGTATTTGCAGCATTTAACACAAATACACTTAACACTGTATTTGGCACAGAATATGAGTTCACAAATAGTAAATAACTGAAGAGGGAAAATAGCATTCTAGCACATGGAACAGTGCTTACTACAAAAGAGGTATTCAATAAATATTTATTAAATGAATCATTTGTTGAATAAGAAAGGACCATATGGTATGAAAAGTGTTTGAAAACAGCATGAGATTTAAAATGCTGGAGCTTAGAGATTGTAGGGTGAAAGCTGAGAAATAAGTCATAAAATGTAAGTTTCCTTTCCCAAGTATCACAAAGTCAGGCACATAACGATTACTTCATAGAAACTGGTGAATTAATTTTATTAATCAAATTTGAAAATAATGATCATTTAGACCCATAAAAGTATTAAAATTTAGCTTTATAACACTGTCTAAATTCCTTGCAAACAGTACTTTTGTAGAAATGCAGCATTCATTTTTTTAAATCCCAGAGTCAAAATCGATTCATTTTGTAATCATGTATAATTTAAGTAATAGTTTAAATTTAGCACATCAAAAGTATAGAAATCATTAAAATATATTTAGAATTTAATGCACAAACTTTTTACAGCACTTCTTTTGCTCAAGTCAATATCATGTCAGTGGCATACAACTAAAAAATAAGGATTAAATGAGAAGAGCAGTTTTTAATTATGTAGGACACATCTGAAAAGCCCAGCCTAGCACTCCAAAGTTTATGTATACCATCTTGAAGTCTTCTGTACCTAGTCAAAAGCAAAACAAAACAAAAAACAGAAAATGGCCTTGCATTAGCTATTGGGTCATTTGCAATTCCCTGCTTTCATTATCCTATAAAGCTCTAATAAAAATCCTTTCTAGGGAAGAGGAAGGATTCCAGGAATGGTGGTATGTGGATATTAGTAGACGCTCTCCCCAGTGAAACAGTAATTTAACTGGTAAAAAAATAAAATCAAAAGAAATCTTTTAAAGTATCTGTAATTTATCCTAAGGCATACAACAAATGGAGAAACATTTAGTCACGAAGATCATTAAATCATGCTAAGAACAGCAAGAGCCTGTAGTATTTGACCCACAAGCTGCTCCCATTATCCCCCACCACTGTCTCTCTCCCCAGCTCTCATCTAGTTTCACCCTCGCAGGGGAAGATCATCAACATTTCTCATTTTCCCCAAAGCTTCCTACTAAAGGAGTTGTAATCCAGGCAAGTACATCTGAGACAACTGGGCTCCCTTCCTCCATCCATCCTCCACTCACAGCATGGAAGTTCTACTCAAGGCAGAGAATGCTGAGTGGGCTTGCATTACTCTTGCCCCAGCTCCCTTATAGGGTGGAAGTTCTATGCCAACATGGGCAATCCAAGAAGACTAGGTGCTGCCATCTCCAACTACCACCCCACTCATAGAACAGAGGTGTCACACAGGCCACTCTCCTCACCTGCAGCCCTGATGCAGTAGCACAGAGATTCTACCCAGGGAGAAAATCAGGCCATCAGAACAACAACTGCAACTATGAGTAAGGCTGGCCCAGGATACCTGAGTCCCTGAAACTCCTTCCCAAAACTAACGTTACTTGGAAGAAAGCATGGAGAATTTCATCCCTAATAGCACTATCAAAACAATGGCAAACTTGGTGGTGAGCAATAAAGAGGGAGTTAAGAGCTCCAGGATACTAGAAGAAATACGTGGAATGCAAGACCAGGAAGTGTTTTATAAGAGTAAATCTAGCAAAGAGACAGGTAAAAGAGCCCTCCTGGATAAGGGAAAGCCTCAAAGACTGACAATGCCTTGCCTCTGCAATGGGGAGTTGGTCTTTAATTGGAATAAACAATTTATACCAAATACAACATGTTCTCATAAGTGCGAGCTAAACAATGGGTACACATGAACATAAAGATGGAAACTGTACACACTGGGAGCTCCAAAAGGGGGGAAAGTTGGGAGGGAGGCAAGGGTTGAAAAATAACACATATAATATTTACTATTTGGGTAATGGTTATACTACAAGCCCAGTCCCCACCAGTATGCAATATATCCACATAAAGAACGTGCACATGTACCCCATGAATCTTAAATTAAATTTAAAAGATGCTGCCAGCATGGAAAAAAATTTATACTCCAGAGCACTACCAAAACATACAGCAATCAGATAGCAATTATTGGCGGCTAAGAACAGAAAATTTTATCCATAGAAGCAGACCAGAGAAAGGGATAATAAGAAAGAGCTGAGCTGAAATCAAGGTGATCAAAACAATTAATGCTATAAAACAGCACTCCTTATTCCTGGTGGTCAAGGAGACTATGTGCACACCTAAGTTGAAACAAGATTACAAAGTATTTGAAGAAATACTAGCTGAAAACTTCCTAAATGTGATCCTAAATGTCAAAATGGTTAATGAATACCATGAGCAAACTGAAAGTAACAATCAAGGCTTTATTCACTTACTGCAACAGTGCAAGGAAGAAGGAAAAGAAAATGGCGCCAGCTCTCTAGTGTTTTCCTACTGGAAAACACCAACAGTAAGGTGTTAACATGTAGTACAGGCAGGGGGATGTGTTTCATTGCTGAGGAGCCCTTAACAAAAGGTTCCTGCCTTTCTGTAGAGGGGAGGAGAGACTGGGAGAGGAAGAGGGGACAGAAATGGAAAAGCACTGAGTAACAGTGGGAAAACCACCGCAGCTGAGATCCCCCAATAAGGAGGTCTCTGAATGAAGGTTCCTGGGCTAAGAATTCACACATACACATGAGTATGGCTGGCATGGGAGATCTGAGTCCCTGAAACTCCTTCCCCAAAAGATAAATTAGCTGTGCATCAAGTCTGATGTAGGGAAGACAGTTTTCCCCATGAAGCTTGCCAGGAAAATCCTTATAATTGCCTGTAGTTGGGCCATAAAGGCTACACAGAGAATTTTGGCCTGGACCCTGACTCCTCACTAACTCCCAGAAGCTTAAGGAATGGCAAGTAAGATAAATGCAAAGACCTCCAAACCCAGACACATAATAGGCAAAATGTTGAAAGAAAAAGACAATGAGAAAATATCAAAAGCAGAAAAAAAAAAAAGTTCAACTCATCAAATACAAGGGAACTCAATATGATTGATAATTGACTTCTCATCAGAAACAATGGAGGGCACTTTTGCGTCTTTCAAAAATCCAGGCAAAATAAGGACATTCCCAGATAAAAATGGAGTGAATTTGGTGCCAGAAGAACGAACTTACAAGGAATACTAAAGGAAGTTGTTTAACTTCCTTTAACAAGTTACACCAGACAATAATCTGAATCCACATGAAAAAACAAACAGCACCAACAGAGGTAATTATAAAAGACGTAACAATAGTATATTTATACTCATTTCTTCTGTTAAATGATTTTTAAAGCAATTTTTAAAAACGTGTAATTGTACTGTCATGCTTATAATACATACAAAGGTAATATAATTGATAATAAGAGCCTAAAAGAGGTGGGCAAGAACAAAGATGTACTGGAAAAGAAAATGATGTTTGATGATAACTCAAATCCACAAAAATAATTAAAAGAACTAGAAATAATAAATAAGATTCATATAATAAACTCCATAAATATATACTTTATTTACTTTCTTCTCTCAGCTTCTTTAAAATACATAGAATTACATAAAATAATAATTACAAAAATGAATTGTAATGCCTGTGAGATATACTATGATTTTAAAAGCACAAAAATGGGGAAGAAAGGGGGAGCTCTATAGGTATAAATTTTCAATATCATTGGAATTAGGTTAGTATAAATATGAACTAAATTCTGATAAGTAAACATGGACATTATAAGTGTATGAGCAACCACTAAGAAAATAACCAGAAAAAAGTCATTTAAAAAATTAAAATATTACACTAGGAAATATTCACTTAATTCAATTGATGGCAATGAAGGAGGAACAGTGACTAAAGAGACATAAAGAAAACAAAAAGTGAAATGAAAGACATAAATTCCTATCAATAATAACATTAAATATGAATGGATTAAATAATCCAATCAAAAGGCAGACATTATAACTCCAGGGAAAAACAACAACATCTGACTAACTATATTCTCTCCACAGGAAACATCCCCCTTCAGATTCAAAGATACAAATTGATGATAAGTAAATAGGTGGAAAAAGGTATACCACACAAAAAGAAGGCTGGAGTTGCTATACTAATATCAGATAAAATATATAATTCAAAATGTTATAAGAGGCCAAGAGTGATGGTGCACACCTAAAATCCCAGCACTTTGAGGGGCCAGAGTGGGAGGATTGATTGAGGCCAGAAGTTTGAGACCAGCCTGGGCAACTCAGCAAGATCCTATCTCTACAAAAATATAAATAAAAACTTAGCCAGGTGTAGTGGTGTACACCTATAATCCTAGCTATTCAGGAGGCTGAGGCAGAAGGATTGCTTGAGCCTAGGAGCTCGAGGTTTCAGTGAGCTATGATCGTACCACTGTACTCTCCAGCCTGAGCGACAGCGCAAGACCCTGTCTCTTAAAAAACAATATTATTAGAGATAAAGAGGGAAAATATACCAATTATATATAATATATGCACATATACACCCCTTACAAGAGAACACCAAAATATATGAAGCAAAACATGACAGAATTAAAAAGGAGAAAGGGACAATTCAACAATAATATTTAGGGACTGCAATACGCCATTTTCAATGAGGGGTAGGAAAATTGAAAAGAACAAGGACAGAGAAAACATAACACTGTAAAGCAAGTTGACCTGAAAGGCATTTCTAGCACACTCCACCCAACAGCAGCAGAGTACACAATTTCATGAAGTATACACAGAACATTCTCTAGGTTAAGGCATATTTTAGGTCATATATAAAAGTATCAATAAATTTTTGAAGTTTGACATCCTCTGAAATATACTTTCTAGACACAATGAAACTAAATTACAAGTTAACACACAGGAGAATTTCAGGAATGTATAAATATGTGAAAACTAAACAATACATGGGTCAAAAAAGAGATTACAAGGGAAATTAGAAAATGCTTTGAGTTCAACAAACATGTAGGGTACAGCTAAAGCAGTGCTTAGAGAGAAATTTATAACTTTAAGCTCTTATATTTTTAAATAAGAATATCTCAAAGTCAATGACCTAAGCATCACCTTATGAAATGAGAAAAAGCAGAGCAAACTAATCTACAGCAATCAGAAGAAAGAAAATAATAAAGATTAGAGTATAAATGAATGAAACAGAGGCTAGAAAAACAAGAAAGAAAGTCAATGAAACCAAAAGTTAGTTCACTGAAAAGATCAACAAAAACCAAAAACTTTAGCTAGAATGACCAAGAAAGAAGAACAAAGACACAAACTATTAAAATTAAGAATAAAAAGATAAGGCATCACTAACAACCTTAAAGAAATAAAAAGGATTATAAGAATTATAAGATCATACTATGAAAAACTGTCTGCCAAAATATTAAATAACTGAGATAAAATAAAGAAGTTTCTAGCAATACACAAACTATCAAAACAGACTCAAGAAGGACTATAAAATATGAATGCATCTATAGATGATAAAAAGATTAAGACTGTCTGAACATTTCTGTCCCTCCCAAAATTCATATTAAAATCCGAATCCTCCACGTGATGTACTAGGAGGTAGCATCTTTGGGAAGTAAGTAGAAGTTCCCATGAGTGAGATTCGTGTCTGCTATGGTTTAAATGTGTTCCCCCAAAAAGCATGTGTTGGAAACTTAATAGCCAACGCACAGTGTTGGTAAGTGGGGTCTAATGAGAGGTAATTAGGCCAAGAGTGTGAAGTGAATGGGTTACTGTCATTATCATGGGTGTGGGTGCATTACTGCAGAAGTCCTTATGAAAGGACAAGTTCAGTTCTTTTTTGTCTCCTTGTTCTTTTCTCTTGCACTCTCTTTGCCCTTCTGCCATGAGATGATGCAGCAAGAAGTCCCTTGCCAGATGCTAGCCCCTCAATCTTGGACTTTCCAGCTTCCAGAGCCATAAACCAATAAATTTCTGTTTATTGCAAATTACTCGGTCGGTGATATTGTGTTATATAATAGCAGCACAAAACAGACTAAGACAGTGCCCTTATATAAGAGGCCCCAAAAACCTGTTTATTTTTTTTCCCATAATGTTAGTACATAGCAAGAAGGCACCACATATGGGCCCTTGCCAGACACTGAATTTGCTCATGCCTGGTCTTGTACTTCTCAACCTTCAAAACTGTGAGAAATAAGTTTGTGATGTTTATAAGCAACCCAGTCTATGGTATTTTATTATAGCAGCCTGAACTGGTTAAGATAAAGAATTAGTATTTTCAAACTTCTTATAAAAATATCACTAGAAAAGAAAACTAAAGATCAATATATTTTATCAATCATTAACAAAACACTAGCAAACAAAATCTAGCAAAATATAAAAAGGATTGATATCATTACCAAATGGAATTTATTCCAGGCATGCAAGGTTGTTTGAAAATAAATATACCACAGTAATAGGATAAAGGACAAAAAAAATCAAATGGTCATTGCAATAGAGGCATAAAAAGTATCTGTCAAAATCAAACCCCCTCAACAAACTAGGAATGTAAAGGTACTCTCTCAACCTGATAAAGAGCTTCTATTAAAAAGCCCACAACTAATATCATACTTAATAGTGAAAGACGACTATTTTTCCCTTAATATCACAAACAAGATAAGGATGTCAGTTCTTACCACTTGAATTCAACATTGTACTGAAGGTTCTAACCAGGGCAAATAGGCAAGAATAAAGAAATAAAAGGCATTCATAGTAGAAAGGAGAAAATGAAATGATCTCTATTTGCAAATAACATGATACTACATATAGAAAATCCTAAAGAATCCAATAAAAAAAGTATTTGAGCTAAAAAATGGATTCAGCAAAGTTGTAGGATATATCAATATACCAAAAAAAATTATTGTATTTCTATACACTAGAATGAATAATTTAAAATTGAAAATAAGAAAACAATTACATTTACAAGAGCATCACAAATACTTAGGAATAAATTTAACAAAATAAATGTAAGGGTTTGTACACTGAAAACTACAAAATATTGTGAAAAGTAACCAAAGAAAATGTAAATAAATGTAAAGATATCTCATGTTCATAGATCAAAAGTCTTAATATTAAGATGGCAGTACTCCTGAGACTGATCAATCCCAAACACAATTACAGCTGCTATTCTTGCAGAAATTGGCAATTTTGTTCAAAAATTTATATAGAAATGCAAGGAACTCAGAACAGCCAGAATAACCTTGCAAAAGAAGAACAAAGTTGGATGTTGCACCCTTCCCAATTTCAAAACTTGTTTCAAAGCTACAGTAATCAATACAATATGGTACTGACATAAGAATAGACATCTATATCAATGGAACAGAACTGAGAGTCCAGAAATAAATCCTTACATTTATGGTCAATTGATTTTTGACACAGGTGCCAAGACCATTCGATAGAGAAAACAAGTCTTTTCAACGAACTATACTGAAAAACTGGTTATCTACTCACAAAATTATGCAGTTGGAACCCTTCCTCAAACCACAAATGATGGAGTTAGACCCCTTTCTCAAACCACACACTAAAATGAACTCAAAACAGATCAAACATCTAAATTTAAGAGCTAAAACTAATAAGAAAACATGTGCAAGTCTTCATGATCTCAGATTAGGCAATAATTTTTCAATGTCACACCAATAGCACAAGTAATAAAATTTAAAAAAGATAAATTTGACTTCATCCAAATTTTGTGCAACAAGTGATACCATGAAGAAAATGAAAACACAACCCACAGAATATGAAAATAAGTTTAAAGACTTATATTCAGCACATATAAAGAACTCTTACAGTTAATAATAAAAAGATAAATGACCCAATAAAAAATAAAAAATATACACAAATGGAAAACAAATACATTAAAAGATATTCAACACAATTAGAGATTAATGAAATGCAAATCAAAACCACAATGAGATACTTCTTCACACCCAATAGAATGATAACCACAAATCCTTGCTCTGCCAAGCAAATAATAGCATTATAATCTCAGTTTACTTACTCAGAAAACAAAGATAATTAAACCTAACATGCAGAGTAATTTATAGGTGTTGAAAAATATCTGTATTCAGCTGAAAGCAAAGTGGCAACTTAATAAACCAAAGCATTTATATATATATATATATATATATTTTTTTTTTTTTTTAATTTTTATAGGTGAATCTAAAAGACTAGAATTTAGAGAAGTAGATAGTAGAATACTGGTTACCAGTAGCTGGGGATGAGCAGGAAGGTGAGAGATAGATAGAACCTGACCAAAGAGTACAAAGCTTCTATCTGACCAAAGAGAAATAAGTTTCAATATCTATCCCACAGGAAGGTGACATTAAAAATGATAATGTATGTTTCAAAATTACTAAAAGAATGTATGTTAAAATGTTCTCTCTACAAAAAAATGACAAATATGTGAGGTGATGAATATGTTAATTAGTTTGACATAATCATTCCACAATGTATATACATACATCTAAGTGCTTTATCCCATAAGTATATATTACTATTTGACAATTACAATTAAAAATTATAATTTAGAAATTTTTTAAAGCATTTATTACTATTGTTACACTTAGAAATTTGCTGAATACCACTGCACAGCTACGGTATTAACATCCTATTTCAGGGTGGCAATGATAACAATGATGTTCCGAAAACATATATAATGGGATTTTTAATCTTATTGCAAATTCTATGGCCCAAATTGAATTTCAACTAACAACTGTTGAAAACTATTTCCAGTGGTTTTCCTTTTAATCCCATATGCCACCTACTCACAAAATTTAGCCCTCTCTGTATCTTCCCAGTAGGAAGAACAACAACAACCTAGGCTAGAAAAAAGTGTTACAAAAATGAGCGTTGTCATTACATACCTGTCAGAATCACCAAAAACCAATATGCACAATTTCAGAGTACATGAGAAATCCTAGGAAAAAAAACATATATATATTTCCTGAGGCTAGACCTACCTATATTATGGGAAAAGGTATCAGGAAGAAAAAAGGACTGTCTTCTCATTAGTGACAGTGACATTGTCAAATATGAAGGCAGAACATTACCTAAACCTTTATCCATCCCATTGATGCTTTTACAAAATATTCCAGAAAACAAATGGAAATGTTTTCTAGATTACAAGAATAGCAAAATACAAATAAATACATGAAAAAATAAATACCCCAAATTCCATGATGCAGAGAGAATCCTCGCTAACATTTGAAGCTAACCTTTTCATATCTGTTTCTACAAATATTCACATTTTACATGGCTGAGATCAAACTATGTATATAGTGTCACAGCATTTTTCTACTTAATGTTTTATCTTATGGGTATGAGCTCTCTATTGCTGCATAATACAATCATCTCACAATTTAGCATCTTAAAGTAAGAAATATTTATTATCCCACAGTTTCTATGGGTCTCTGGGACAAACACTTTTCTACCTTAAATTTCTGCTGAGTAACAATATCTCTGAGCTTCTTACAAGCTTCCATTGTTTTATTGAGAACACTTATTTTAAAGGTTAAGTACACCTTTAAAATATTTAGATGATTTTTATTCAACTTAGTACTCTGAAGCACCACCTTTCATCTTTCTGAGGTCTCAACAAGGGATTTTACAATCACATCCTCAGTTTCATCTCCAGACAAAGTTCTTCTAGAGTGCCCTGAATTGTATCTTTACCTAAGATGATAAATTTTAGAAACATTTGTCATCTATAATTACTGGACATTTTTTAAACCATAAAGCCCTGGATCCTTTATATTTAACAGTCCTTGCTTTAGTTTATCTCCCTTTTCTCAAATTTTACTATAGGCATCAAGAAAAAAACAGGCAGTGTTCCCAACATTCTGCTTAGAAATTTCCTTAGCTACATCACTCAGTTCACTCAGTGCACTTTCTACTTTCTACATTACTGCAGTGGCAGTGTTGCTAAATTTTCCATCACTACATAACAAGAACCCTCTTTCATCAAGTTTCCAACAAGGTTTTTCTCATTTTCCTTTATGCCTTCACCTAAAGCCTTCTCAAAGGTAGTTTTGTTTCTATAGTTCCTTTAATACTGTACAAGATTCCACTGACACGCTCCCTAAGTCCTCCCTGTAACAGTGAAACAGGGGATGAAGCCCAGCCTGCATATAGCAACATTTCAAACATTTCACTAACACCCTTGGAAACCAGCTGAGAAAAGAGAAAGGCAGACATATCATGTGATAAACTACAACCTAATCTAGACGGACCCTAATAAAGATTGGCTGGGCGCGGTGGCTCACGCCTGTAATCCCAGCACTTTGGGAGGCCAAGGCAGGCGGATCACAAGGTCAGGAGATCAAACCATCCTGGCTAACACGGTAAAACTCCGTCTCCACTAAAGATACAAAACAATTAGCTGGGCGTGGTGGCGGACGCCTGTAGTCCCAGCTACTAGGGAGGCTGAGGCAGGAGAATGGCGTGAACCTGGGAGGTGGAGCTTGCAGTGAGCCGAGATCAAGCCACTGCACTCCAGCCTGGGTGACAAAGCAAGACTCTGTCTCAAAAAAAAAAAAAAAAAAAATTAAAACCAACCCCAGACAAAAACTTGAGGATCAAGACAGAGTTTGTAGGTTGAGTACTATGTCGGGAGTATCCAAGATCACTCTCAGGTTTGATAGGTCACTAGAAAGACTCAGAGGATTCAGAATAAGTTATGCTTAATTACAGTTTATTACAGTGAAAGGACACAAAGCAAAGTCAGCAAAGGGAAAAAGCACACGGGGTGATGTCTGGAGGAAACCAGGCAGGAACTTCTAAAAGTACTTTCCCAGTGAAGTCACACAGGACACACCTAATTCCTCCAACAATGAACAGTGACAACACATGAGAATTGTTGCCTACCAGCTCGCCTGCACATAGAAACCCAGGGTTTTTTTTTTTTTTTTGCAGGGAGGGGGTGTCAGTCACTGAACTTCCAAACCCCCAGAAAAAAAAAAGCAGATGTCCACCATAAATTATATTTTTTTACATAAACTATCTTAAACAAGCAAGTACTACGTTTTCAAAAACCAAGCATGCAGAACATTCCTATCAGGGCATTCACGGAGCCAGACAAAGGCCGGTCACACAAAAAGGATCTTCTTGATAATATGCAAAGTTCTAAGAGCATTCTAGGAGCTAAGCGAAGGTCAGTCACACAGAAAGGACTTTTCTTGGGGATATGCAAACTTTGAGAAACTCATAAATGCTGAGTTAATTCTTTTCTGCACAAGCCCCAAGTTACAGACACTTGGAAAACACCTTAGGCATTCCACAGATCTGCCTTTACAAAGCACATGACTAAGCCTATATAATTTCAAGGTGATCAGCCAAAAACTGAACTGCACACTAGAACAAAAACAGAGGATAAAAAAAGAACCAAGAATTTCTACAATTAACATCTACAATGTCCAATTTATAATAAAATATTTCTAGATATACAAAGAAAAATGAAAAGAAAAAAACTCCATCAATACAGATGGACACCGAGATGGCCCAGATTTGGGCTTTTGGAAACAAAGAGCATATTATAAATATCTTCAAATAACTAAACAAATTTCAAAGAATAAAAGAATGAACAAATAGAGAATCTTATATAGAAAACTGAAATCTATAAAAAGAAACAAATGGAAATTATAGACCTAAAACTTACAATGATGGAAATTTAAAAATTCATGAAATGGGCTGAACAACAGATTAGAAACATCAGAATAAAAAGAAACTATTAAAAAATATCTGCTCTGAATAACACAGAGAAATTAAGTTGAAGAAAAGTTAACAAAGCTTCGTGGACACATGGGAAAATAACAAACATGTAATAAGAGTTCCAAACAAAAAAGAGACAGTGTGGTAAAAAGATTATTTTACAAAATAATGCCTGATTGCCCTGGCCAGAACTTCCAATAATATGTTGAATAACAGTGGTGAGAAAGGGCATCCTTGTCTTGTGCCAGTTTTCAAAGGGAATGCTTCCGGCATTTGCCCATTTCAGTATGACATTGGCTGTGGGTTTTCATAAATAGCCCTTATTATTTTGAGATACATTCCATCAATACCTAGTTTATTGAGAGTTTTGAGCATGAAGCAGTGTTGAATTTTATCAAAGGCCTTTTCTGCATCTATTGAGATACTCTGTGGTTTTTTTCATTGGTTCTGTTTATGTGATGGATTACATTTATTGATTTGAGTTTGTTGAACTAGCCTTGCATCCCAGGGATGAAGCTGACTTTATCGTGCTGGATAAGCTTTTTAATGTGCTGTTGGATTCGATGTGCCAGTATTTTATTGAGGATTTTTGCATCAATGTTCATCAGGGATATTGGCCTGAAATTTTCTTTTTTTTGTTGTGTCTCTGCCAGGTTATGGTATCAGAATGATGCTAGAAAGAAATGGGTATTCAAATAGGAAGAGAGGAAGTCAAAATGTCTCGGTTTGCAGATGACATGATTGTATATTTAGAAAAACCCATCATCTCAGCCCAAAAACTCCTTAAGCTGATAAGCAACTTCAGCAAAGTCTCAAGATACAAAATCGATGTGCAAAAATCACAAGCATTCCTATACACCAATAATAGACAAACAGAGAGCCAATTCTTGAGTGAACTCCCATTCACGATTGCTACAAAGATAAAAAAAATACCTAGGAATACAACTTACAAGGGATGTGAAGGACCTCTTCAAGGAGAACTACAAACCACTGCTCAAGGAAATAAGAGAGGACACAAAATGGGAAAACATTCCACACTCATGGATAGGAACAATCAGTATCATGAAAATGGCCATACAGAACAAAGTAATTTATAGATTGAATGCTATCCTCTTCAGGCTACCATTGACTTTCTCACAGAATTAGAAAATACTACTTTAAATGTCATAAGGAACCAAAAAAGAGCCCATATAGCCAAGACAATCCTAAGTAAAAAGAACAAAGCTGGAGGCATCATGCTACCTGACTTCAAACTATACTACAAGGCTACAGTAACCAAAACAGCATGGTACTGGTACCAAAAACAGATACATAGACCAATGGAACAGAAGACAGGCTTGAGAAATAACACCACACATCTACAACCACCTGATCTTTGGCAAACCTGACAAAAAAAGCAATGGGGAAAGGATTCCCTATTTAAGGCCAGGCACGATGGCTCATGCCTGTAATCCCAGCACTTTGGGAGGCCAAGGCGGGTGGATCACAAGGTCAAGAGTTCGAGACCAGCCTGCCCTCCCCGTCTACTAAAAATACAAAAATTATCCAGGAGTGGTGGTGCGAGCCTGTAGTCCCAACTACTCAGGAGGCTGAGGCAGAAGAATCACTTGAACCCAGGAGGTGGAGGTTTCAGTGAGCCGAGATCGCATGACTGCATTCCAGCCTGGGCAACAGAGTGAGATTCTATCTCAAAAAAAAAAAAAAAAAAAAAAAAAGAAGAAGCTCAGTAAACCCCAAGCAAGGCAAGATAAACACCAAAAACAAGTTCAATCTATGCAGATCATACTCGAAGTACTTAAAACCAAAGATAAAGGTAAGAATCTTAAAAGCACAGGGAAAACAGATATACTGCCTGCAAAGGGGATGAGTGATAATAAATAACAGTTGAATTAAAAAATTATCAATTGAGTTTATACAGCAATTGAATAATGCTATTAGTGTTAAAAGAAAAATTAAACAAAAAATCATTTCAATCCAGAATTCTATATCAAGTGAAAATATCCTTTAAAACAAGAGTGAAATGAAGACAATTTTATATAAGCAAAAACAGAGGGGATTCAGTGCCAGAAGATGCATATATGCACAATAAGAAATGTGTAAGATGTTTTCCAGGTTGATAGATACTCAAATCTAAAGGAAAGCCAGGTGAAAACCTGTATCTACAAGAAAGAGTAACAACAGAAATGGCAGATAATTGACTATATTTTAAAGATATTTTTAATGTGTAATTGTCTTAAAAGCCAATTGACTGATAGAAGCTAAAATATTGACATTGTAGTGGGCTTTGTAATGTACAAAATATAAAACATATAATAACAATATCCAAAGAATGGGGCAGGACAGGAAAATGGAATTAGACTGTTATAAGGTTTTTACAGTTTTGAAGTATGAAATGGGAAATGTGAAGTATGAAGTATCAAGTGTGAAATAGGAAGTAGAAAGTGCGATATAAGAAGTGTGAAATGTAAAGTGATATAATATTGGCTCTAGACTTTCATAAGTGAAGAATGCATATTGTTAGCCCTAGAGCAACTGCCATAAATGAATGCATGAATGTATGGATAGATTAATATATTAATATAAATAGAGGTATAACTAAGAAGCCAATATAGAAAATAAAATGGAATACTAAATATATGCATATCCATGTCTACATGGATATATGTATGTTATATACACATATATGTTAAACACCTATTGTAAAATTTTCTGCCTTAGTGTAGTTCAATTCTAATAGCCCATTACAATTTCTACCAAAATTTCCACCTCCCATATAGTATTATCTTCCCCAAAATCAGGTCATTTCGGTCTCCTGCCTATATCTCTTCAATGGTTTCCCAGTACACATCAAATGAACCACAAATCCTTTACTATGGTCTATGAGACACTACATAATTTAATCCTTGTCTATCTTTATAGTTTCATCTTTTGCCACTCCCTCACCTAATGAACCTCTTTTCAGTTCCTAAAACAAACATATCCTACATCAAGACCATTCTCTGTGCTGTCTCCATCCCTGCCTTCTCACAGATCCCTACTATCTTTTAGGTCTCAGTTTAAAGCTTATCTCATGGTGGAAGACTCTCTTAAGTAACCTAAAAGTTTCTTTGATATCTTTATTACTAAATTATCTCTCTCTCTTTCATAACATTTCTCACAACGTGAAATTATATACGTGTTCATTAATTTCACATTGCATTTCTGCCCCCAGATATTAGCTCTTTAAAGGTAGGAACCACATTTTTTTTCACTTATGTACACCCTACACCTAGCATTATGTCTGAAATATAGAATGTACTCAAGAAATTTGTATTAAATAGATGACATATGTAAATAAAATTACCCCAGTAAATTTTCTATTTATAATATTACTACAAGAAATGCTGACAAAATTTGCATGCCCAGCAGCATCACGGACATATTCTCCTGGGTAACTTTCATCACTTGTCTTCCTTTTTATAATATGGTGGTATTACATCACAAAATAACAAGAGTATAGTTTGAGACAATTCCCACTAGCTTCGGGGAAGCCATGTTTATAGATCAGCAACTTATAGATTTATTATAATTTTAAAACTTCTCATTTCATATTTATTATAAAAAAGAACCAATTTAACATAGCTTCCTGATAGAGAATATATTAAAAACCAGCAGCTACACAAGATTAACAGTCCATAACTCTTGGTAACTGGAGAAATAAAGATGTACTCACTTAAACCAGGAGCAAATTATAGATTATATTATAAACCAGAGCAGAAGTATATATAAACTTTGAAGTGTAGTCAAATGGCATTTTGTGGAGATGAAAAGAAACAGAATGGTTACAGTCTCCTAAATATTATAAATCATTTTGTGATCACGGAAATAAATAGAAAACTACCGAAAGGCAGGAGATAGCTGGATGCTTTACACAGGTCCAGTGGCAATGTATTTGCCTTTATGTATTTTTTTGGTAAATAAATCAAGTCCTTTCTTTCTTACCTCAGGTTTTTATTATATTTCTTATGAACTGTTAAAATGCTCTTGTCACTGGTCTCTAAGATGCAGCCCTTACTCAATCACACATACCCATCCAACCTCCAAACTGTCTCAAGGGCAATGGTTCTGGCAAAAAGGTAAGAAATTCAGTAGGTATAGGCATAAAACAGACTTAAGCTTTAAGTCAAGTAATAGGATATGAAGATTTGCTAGACTCATAAATGTGGGTAAATCTTTCTAGACTCAAATTTCTTATTTGTTTAATGAGAATAATAATATGCATTTCATATGGTTAGACTAAGGAGAAATTATTAGTGCATACATAAAAGCTTTTAATGAAGTGAACACAAAATCATTATTTGTTGCATAAATGAATACCACCTAACCAAACAATGGAAGTCCATTACTCTCTATCCTCTTCATCACCTGATATTTAAATATTTTTATGGCCTATCTCTCACACAAAAATATCAGATCTATGAGAACGAGAACTTTGTCAGTTTTTGGTGATGGTTATAGTCCCAGACCTCCAAACAGTATCTGACATACATCTGGTACTCAAATTTCTGTTTCTAATTTCTTTGGATAATTCTTATCAACTACAAAATTAAGTTTAAACAGAATAGCATAGTGGGTGCTCTATCAGTTGATACTAAACGGATTTCTAGCTTCTCTGACCATGTTCCTCCATGTCTCCCAGTCTTTGGGCACACCAGGGTACTCACTTGCTTCCTTAAACACAAAATAATCTGCTGGAGTAGAATAATAATGATAGAACTCAAGAGAAGCATACAGACTGCTGCTCTGAAGGTAAATTTAAATAGAGTGAAAACCACAGGTGAGTTAAAGGAAGAACTGGTTGACATCCATATTTCTGGCTTGAGCATCTGCATAAATAGTAGGTCTCAACATAATGATGGGGAATGGGTTCAAAGGAAAAAAATCTAGAATTCTACTTTGGATCTCATTTTTTAAATGTCTATGATAACACAAGTGAAGATGTTAAGCGGACAGCTGAACATGCAAATCTGAAGTTAAGAGAAGAGGTCTAGGTAAGAAATTTAAATTTAGGAATAGTAAATTAAAAGGATGAAAAAAGAAAGAGAAAAGAGACTAGAACTGTGATCTGAGGAAATCTAACTCTTAGGATTTTATTGGAAGAGGATCCAATAAAAGAGATCAAGAGGGGGTAGCCTGTATGACTGAAGGAAAATCAGAAGTGTGAGTTATTGAAGAATCCAAAGAAGAAGACCGATTCAAGAAAGAGAGAAGTCTGTGTTGAAAGCTACTGAAATCAATTATCGTGAGGATAGAAATGTGCTTTAAATTTAGCCACATGATGGTCACTGATGACTTTGAAAAGAACATTTTCAGGGGAGTAGTGAGTAAAAGTAGAAAACAGCTTGGCAAAATTGAAGAATGAGAATCAAAAGAGTGAAAACAGCGTGACTGTGTTTGTCATATTTTGCTCCTTCAGAATACAGGCACTCTGCAAGTTGAAGAGAGGGATTATCACCACTAAAATAAAAAATATTGTCTTTTTTTGCCAATACATAGAAAAGCAATTTAATGTACAGAATACTCTCACTTATAAGTTCTCCCCATAACAAAAAATTGAAAACGGATTTAAGTTAAATTACCCAAGATCTTCTCACAAAGTAAGAAGACAAGATAATTAATTTTGTATAAGATATGTACTTCAATTTACCTGTGCAATTAATTTAAAATCAGATAAATATGATTATCTTCATTTTAGGTAAGTAAATGATTTTCAGAGAGGCAGTAACTTGTCCAAAGTTACACAAAGTTGGTTTTAAAGAGAACCTAGGATTCCAATCATGTCTAAGAAAGTGCTAACACTTCTACTGAACAAAACTATAAATTAACTGCCACGAGTATTGAGAAATATTTGATGGAATTTTTAAACATCTCTGTTATAATACATTGGATTTCAATTATTTACTTATAAATTTTTCTCTCCCCAACGCCAGTAAAAGTTTTGATGATAAAAGATTTTCTTCTTTATGTTTACAGCCTCATGTTCCTAGCATAATGCATGACTCATAATAGGAATTCATTAAATATTTGGTTAAATGAATGTTGAATGAAAGAATATTTATAAGAACTTCAATTCAGGATATTTTCAAATGTCCCAGGAGCATAAGTATTAATTCACTCATGGCTATTTCATTTTGAGGTCTAGAAATTGGTGATGAGAATTCAGTATAATTTACGAAATATCTGCTGGACACTTGTTTGTGTTAGGCATAGCACTAGATGTTGAAAAGTAAAGGAAATGAATTGGAAAATAATCAGACAAAATCACTGCCCTTGAGGTCTTCATATAAAAATAGTAACATGAAGATAGGGAAAGGAAAAAGGGAAAATATGATAAATTCATTGAGAAGAAGAAGAAAGTCACTGGGCTAAAGAAAAACTGAAATGATACTTTAATTGAAGAGAAAATATTAGGTATGGTCATATAAACTGTCCTAAACATAAGCATTCAGCTGATATTTCAAAAAAAAATAGAAGTACCATTCTAAAGTATATGAGGACTTCCATTTAAGTTTAAGTCTTTTATAAAAAGGAAGACATTAACAAATGGCAAGACATAACTATGTACCTACATAAAACTATCACAAAGTTGCCACTGCTTTACAAATTAATATATAGTTTCATATAATTCCCACCAGGAATTAGGTAAAGGTATCTCAATGATTTTTTAAATAAATTCACTGAAATATGTATCTAGCAAGCTGAATAAATGAGAAGGATGTAAAATTTCTGGAAAGGGATGAAAAATTACTGGTGTCCTGTGTATTCCTGAGACACATCTGTAGAATTGTTACTGAAGTATTCCAGAGTTATGGCCCAGGAGTATGCATTTTCATAAGCACCCAAGATGATTCTAATTAGAAGATCTAAGGGCAAAATGTTATAAACCACAGACCGTGTGTGTCTGAGTGTGTGCATGCATGTGTGTCAGTAAGATATAATAAAGGAAACATCCCAAATCAGTAGTAAAGAGATAAATTAGTCAATAAATAATTGATAAAAATAGCTATTCAGAAAATTTTAAGTTAGTACTTCAGTTTACAACATATACCAACATAATTTTGATGAGGATTACAGAATTAAATATATGGAATAAAACCATAAAAAGACTAGAAGAAAACTTGAGTAAATATTTTTCTGATTTGGAAGGATTAAACACAAAAGCAGTGAGAGAAAAGATACAATGAATAATCAATATAATTGACTACATAAAATGTAAATTATGTGAAAATCACGATCATAAACTTAAAATATATCAATCTAAGAAAATACTGGCCACAATGATAACTTAGACTTAATATTCTTACACCATAAAGAGCTCAAATATACCACTAGAAAAACATTAAAACTCTAATAGAAAAACTGGGCAAAAGACATGAACAGGTAATTCAGAAGCAGAATAACAAATATTAACAAATACATTAAAATAAGTTTAACTTTACCAATGGTATATAGATGAGTAAGTAATGATTCTCCTACAGTGTTTGTAGAAACTTAAATTGGTACAATCATTCTGTAAAGTAATTATCAGTAGAGTTTAAGGGCTTAACAAAAAGATTCAGATCCTTTGAAATCATAATTACACTTCTAAGTTCTGTATCCTCCAAAAATGAGGAGAAATGAAGACAAAAAAAGTATAAAGATACTAATGCAACATTATTCAAAATAGTAACACTAGTGATTAAATGCTCAACAACAGGGAAATCACTAAATAATTCCAATCACTAAATAATATTCTAAGGACTATTAAAATTATCTTTTTAAAATATTAGAAGACTTAAAAATTCGTTCATGTATAATAAAGTGAAAAGCACAAAAAAAAACACATTCTATCTATAAGTAATTTCAACCATTCAGAAAAGAACTGTGTTTCTGCTTTTTTTCTATAAATCAAAAATAAATATGCAGGTTATTAGAATTTATTTCTAGGTGGTAGAATTATGATTTCTAAATTACAGATTAATTTGCCTCATTATGCCTTTTCTATCTTTTACACATTTCCAATAATGAGTACATATTATTATTTAATATTTTAAAAAGTGACTTTTCAATGGGTATAACTTTCCAGTTATGCAAGATGAGTAAGTTCTAGAGATCTGCTATACAACTATACAACACTTTTCCTACAGTTAACAATATTGCAGTGTACACTGAAAATTTTGTTAAAAGACTAGATCTCACATGAAGCATTCTTGCTATAATAAAATATCTAAATATTTACCTTAGCATTGTATTATCCTTATAAGAAATAGGAGGATTATATTGTTCTTTCTAAAATTAGAATGTACTACATAGTCTAAATCTGCCATTTAATCTCCAGCAAATATTTTTTATCAACTTTCTATTCATAAAATAACAATATTAGTAAATCCTGCCAATTTCACAAAAATATTTTAAGAATTAATTAAATTTCAATATTCTGAGCTTTGGGAAAGAAATTCCTGAATTAGCTTTCCATTAAAGTTGCACAAATCAGTGATGAAATTGTGATGCCTTGGCATTCAGTTGTTCTCTTCTGATATTAAAGTTTCTGAACCTCAAAATATAAATGTTTATAGAAAACAAGATTGTAACTGTGCCTAGGATAAATAGGTACATTAGTTATCTTATGAGTCACTATCAGGAGGTAAAATGGTAAGCCTACATTTAATTTTTTGTTTTAGAGACAGGGTCTTGCTCTGTCGCCCAGGCTAGAGTGGAGTGGCAGAATTATATAGCTCAACTGTAACCTCAAACTCCTGGCTCAAGTTATCCTCCCATGTCAATCTCCCAAGGATCTAGGGCTACAGGTATGCCACCATGCATGGCTAAGTTTTTAAAATTTTTTTGTAGGGATGAGACCTTAGAGTCTCGCTATGTTGCCTAGACTGGTCTTGAAACACTGGCCTCAAGCAATCCTGCCAACTAAGCCTCCCAAAGCACTGGGATTACAGGTGTGAGTCACTGTGCACAGCCTTATCATTTTTCTTTCTTTTTTTTTTTTTTTTTTTTTTTGAGACGCAGTCTCACTCTGTTGCCCAGGCTGGAGTGCAATGGCATGGTCACTGTAACTTCCACCTCCCGCGTTCAAGCGATTCTCTTGTCTCAGCCTCATGAATAGCTGGGACTACAGGCATGTGCCACCACACCCGGCTAATTTTGTATTTTTAGTAGAGATGGGGTTTCACTATGTTGGCCAGGCTGGTCTTGAACTACAAACCTCAGGTGATACATCCAAAGTGCTGGGATTACGGGCATGGGCCACCTCGCCCGGCCAATTATCATTTTTAAAAGTACATACCTCTCTTCTCTGGGAGATACTCTTGATCAATAAAATGGCAAAAATGCACGTGGCCAGAAGGAGAAGAATAGAATCTGATGGATGATCAAATTAAGTAATTAAGCAATGGACAATGAAGGTTTGGTTATACTTATGCTATGAAGTGCAAATGTTATTTTACTCTTTATTTTTAAGATTAAAGATAACAAATCTGCCTCAGAGGGTTGTTTCTAATATCCAATAAGTTAAGCAGTGTTAAAAACTTAAAACACTGAAGTGTTCAATAAATGTAAGCAGTGATGGTGTCAGTTAACAGTCATCCTGATACTTTTCATAGTAATATACAATTATTAATTGCCAGAACATTTCATTTACTCCATTAATGCATGCATTTAAATTTATCCAGTGGTATACATCTTTAATAAGTTTAAAATCTTAAGCTTATGAGTTTTTAAAGATAAAACATAAATGTCATTTTTATGATTTTATTGTCTAGTTTGATTGTTGAAGAATATAACCGCATTCCAAATGTTTCTCTATGAGGCATCTATTCATCTACTGACCGACATATTTAATGTTTAAGTTCCTTTTATTTAAGTTCTTATTGCTTTCTTTATGTGGTTTGGATTGATAATTCAATACTGACATTTGGAATGCAGCCAAAGAACTTTCTATATGACAATTGCAGTGTTATAGTCAAAAAGCCTTTGCATTAAATGTTTGTTATTTCATTTTCCAAACTCTGGAAGCATTTTATTTTATTTAAAATATTTCCAGCATCTTTGGAAATTAAGTGTTAATCACCATGGAAAATGCCAACATAGTTAAATGTTTGGTTGCAGATAAAATCATATTAATTCTTCAAAATTATAGCTACTTATGTTTTATTTAATAGCTAAGAAAATAAGAATGCCAAAATACAGCCAGAAAAATAGAGAAATCTCTAGTATACTATCCACTCTCCATTGGCCTAAAGTAAAATAAAATAATAATAATGTTGCTATGAAACAATGGATTTAAATTCTCAGGAAGGGTATAAAATGAATTACTATATTAGTGGTGCACCATGTGCATTGCAAATATCTCGCTGAAGTTAATTTTCATTAAAAGCACCCTTTGGCCACACAGAGAGCTTTAAAATATATGACTTTCTCAGTCAGTCTAATAATTAGGCCTACTTCTCTATGGGAAAATAACATGTGATCATAACTTTATATGTCAAGGTTGTAAATCAAATTAAAAAATCCAGACTCAGCTCTGGGAGATTTTCCAAAATACGTAAATCTCAGAATTGAAGTCCAACAGTTGAGATCCTCTCAAAGAAATTACCTGTCTCTGAAATAAACAGTATCTAACTGGCACACTTATTGTATCACTATAGTCCAGGGTTCCATGAATATCCTCACTGGAAAGATCTGAGAAAGTTGTATGCTAGTAATGATTAATGTCTGGGCTGTAGAAGACTTGAAGGGTTTTTAATGGTTGTTTATAGGAAGTGAGAGAGGGAAGAAAGGCTAGTAGAAACAGACAGATACACAGTAGAAAGAAGATAGATTTTAGAGTGAAAAAATAAGGGCAAAGGTATTAGGAAGTGAAAGGGCATCTTGATGGCATCATGAAGACATAGTGACTAGGCCAAAAAGATGGTCACATACCATATGACATTATAAAAGAATTCTGAACTGACAAGGCATTCTGAGTCTGCCTCAGGCGAACAGTTGTGATCAATATACATTATCTCCTTGAGTTTCTAGTACTTATAATGATGTCCATATGTTTGCCAAACAACTCAGTGCCACAGTGACCCAGATGGACACAGAAAATAAAATTATACCTTCCACCATTAGCTTTCTTTATGTATAGATAAATATTGTGAGGTTTGTAGGAAAAAGAAGAGGGAGGGTAGGAGTAGAGAGGAAAAAAAGAGATCAATCCCTTAACTATAAGTAACATAACAGCTGTCACTTCCATAGTATCTGCCTTTAAACAGAACTAATTTCCTTTAATTTTCTACTATCTGCTTAGGGTATGTTACAGACAGTCTCTTAAGGTAGTCTCCATGATCTTTACCTCTTGGTGTTTATGCCTTTATGTGATTTCCTTCCCTTGAGTGCAGGTAGGGGCTGTGCCTTGTTTCCAACCAAAAGAATATAGCAAAAGTGGTAATACGTATGTGATTACAAGTACATGATTTCATGATTATGTCACAAATCTCACTTTTTGTCCCTTGCTGCTTTGAGAAAGCAATCAGCCATGTTGGGGAACTCCATTTAACAAAAACCTTTGGATGGTCTCTAAGAGCTGAGGGCAGATTCCAGTCAACTGCCATAAACTGAAGCTCTCAGTCCTACAGCCACATGAGACTGAATTCTGCCAACAATCTGAGTAAGCTAGGAAGTTGATCCTTCCCTGACTCAACCCTCAGATGAGATTACAGCCCTAGCCAACACCTCAATTGCAACTTGACAACGCTTTAAACAGAGGACTCGCTAAGCCATGCCCAGACTCCTGGTCCACAGAAACTGTGATAAAAAAGTGTTGTTTCAAGCTGCTATGTTTGTGATAATATTGTTACACAGCAATAGATAACTAATACAGGGAGAAACAAGACAGTTAGATTTGTAAAAGCTTTGTCTAAAATAAGCCAATAACCATTAAATACATCCCTGAGGATCTCAAATATAAAAAAAAGTGCATAGGCGTTACATGACATTATTCTATACATACAGGTTCTTCACTGTTTGCTTTTCTGCTCTCACTTGTGTTCCTAATGAATGCTCAAAGAAGTAACCCAGTTGAGATATTACGATATACATTGCCATACTAAGCAAAGCCAGACATATATTTGTATATAACAGGCAATTTCTTTAAAAGTATCATTTGAAAGTCATCCCAGAGTAATCCTTATTCAAAAAATGTCTCTTCAAATGGCCTGCACAGTGTTTGAAACACATCCATTATGGTGTCATCCTTCTGGAGATAAAGCTATGTGTTTTTAGAAGTGTCCTGTAAGAAAGAAAATATCCCAGTGAAGAATAACATATCAGAGCATTATCTTCTGTAGGGAGACTCCCTGAAAGTATTGCTACAGAATAAAAGATAAAATGCTCCTGATTATTGTAAATACAAAGTTGCATGCAGGATTGTGTAAAGACAATGCCAGGTTGGACTGCCAGAACGAGCCAACAGCGCATGATGTGCTTCCCCCTGCAGAGAGCCTACGAATGGACATGCAGTCAGGGAGGTTTCACATCACCAAGATTCCTATCCCAGAATAGCAGATGTTCATAGCTCTGGGAATGGAATGTCACCCTTGTGGAGAGCCTATAAACAGACGCATGGGGTGGGGGGGCGCCTGTCTATATGGATAAGATAGGGCTATAAACACCCTCATCTTGCCATGGCTCTTCTAGGCCTCTTTAGGGTTAAGGCATACTCCCTTCTGAGAATTTCTGTTCTAACCAGTTGTCCAGCTTCATGTCCTGTTTCTATGGATTGTTTGTAACCAGCTTTTGCTGCAACAGTTACTGCTGATTAATATCTTGCTAATCATAGGTTATGGAAAGACTGTGTTTCTGTTTTAAGTCTCTGTTAGAAATTACTGATGCACAAACTGTATTGTAAATTCTTATCTCTGTATACTGTACTTCTGCATACAAATGTTATGTTAAAGAATTATTTCATCCCCATGTGACCATCTCACCTCATAATCAAATGACCCTAAATCCCTCACTAACCTACCCCCACCCTCACTAAACTTAATAATAAATGCTGGTATATCCAGTGCATTGTTTGCACCATGGGACCAGAAGGCGGTGACCCCCCTGGACCCAGCTTTCACTCTCTTGTGTGCGTCTATTATTTCTCAACCTGCCAATCCACCTGGGAACAAAGAGAGAGCCCCATTGCATTGTGGGCTGCTGGCCAGATCCCGCAATAATCTTCTACCAACATGTCTGCTGATTTAATTTATCCAATAGTCATTGCCCTAGCAAAGCACATAAAAATAAACTTTTCATTTGTAACTAAATAGATACATAGCATTTTTATAGTATCTGCTTTACAATTTCAAAAGAACCTTCATAAGTTAAATTTCACTATATTTAACGTATGAAGTTAAATATATTTTATATATGTATTATATATAGCTTATGAAGTTACATATAAATTTTATATATTCATAATTTATTCATTAAATAAATCTTATTTAATAAAACATTATATGTAAAACTCCTAGGAGAGTGCCTGCCTATGATTTTTACTCAACAATGTTCATTCATTCTCTTCCTTTTAATCCTAACAAGATTTGATCCCCACTCCTATAAATGAGGAGACCAAGTAGCAATGAATAAATAACTTGCTCAAGATCACTAACCTAGTCATATAACAGAGTTGAGACTTTAACCCAAATCCTCAGACTATGAATTTTGCTTTCTCTACTTTTGCCTCTACTGCTTCAGAAAGCACCACCTATCCATCACTTAGAATATGAAAATCCCATAGACAAAATCTAAATGACACTCTCTATTCTGCTTTAAAGATATTTAACTTTAATTTCTGTGACATTTAATGAATGCATTGTTTATTGAAATTAAATAGAATTTTATAAAGATTTGGAATCCTAGTCCCAATTCTGCTACTAGCCAGCTCTGTGATCTTGAAAAAGTCACTCTACTTCTCTGAACTGCAGTTTTCTCATATCCAAACTGGAAGTAATACTAATGATGATTCTGACAATCCGATATTTGCCTCAACGTGTCATTGACATAATGAGATAATGAATCTGATCAACCTTTGAAAGTGGTACTATAGTATTTAGCAAATATGTCATTGCCATCAATATCTAATTATTATTGACCAAAATTCTATAATTGTACTATCTTAATAAACCCAGTTTTTCTAATCTGATGTCAATGAAAATATTTGGTTATTAAAATTTCTGATCTTTTTTGCTTGATGTTTCTTTGAAATACAAAAGATACTACTATTAAAAAGAAGTTAAAACAAAGTAACCTATCCTAAGATGTGTGGTTTAAATTCATGCTAGAAGATTGTACATTTGGACTGTTCTTTAAGTGTGCTGCTAATTGCTAAAAATACAGTGTTGACGAACCTTACGTGGTTGGAATTTTTTTAAATTAGTAGTTAAAATGTGGCTGTTACAACTTCTCACAACAGACTCCTTATAACTTTAAAAGCACTCTTCTCTCACAAAAAAACTATCAATGTGTTAGTGTAAGCCAGCCGTGTCCAACCCTTTGAATGCGAGGAATGTTTTGCTTATCTGTGATGGCAGATATTACGAAAATTATGCATGGACCTTTTTTTAGCTCATTAGCTATCATTAGTCTTAGTGTATTTTGTGTGTAGCCCAAGACAATTCTTCTTTCAATGTGTCCCAGGGAAGCCAAAGGTTGGACACCTCCAGTGTAAGCCATTCTCTAAGTACAGTATACAATGGATGAGGTCAAAAGGAAGGGCAATGAGTACATTAAAATTATTTACTTAAGAGTATTCAACATTTATTATGAAGTATAATTTCACCTATATGCAAGTAATTCATACAATACTGGCTCAGCCTTAGGAAAAATCATGTATTGAATTCATTACATTTATTACTTTTGAAAACACTGATAGTTTTGTTATATTACTGAAGGCTGAATTTATTAAGTGATTCATAAAACTGGGTTCCACTTTGTTCATTAATTGTAGAACTAGTGTAACTCTTTATAAATAATTTGCATTTTCATCAATTAACAAACATTTATATTTGCTGGTGAGATAGAAACCTATTAATACATTCTGAAAATAAGTTAATTTGAAAATCAGGCTTTTCACACATTTAAATTTGCTTTCACGATGATGAAGTCAATCTTTACATTAGAGTATCCCTAGGTGCATAACAAACCACAAAAAAAACTTTGAGGTTTATAGCAACATTTTTGTTATTTCTTCCTGTTTCTTGGGTTGAATGGTGGCTTATCTGGGCTCACCCCTGACATATGACTCTAAAGCACATCGTGGTGTAGACTATACTTAAAGTCAAGTAATCAGATGAGATAACCAAAGGGAATAATTGTCAATAGTGAAAATGTACAAGAACTGAGCCCTGAAACATTTCAGTTTATAGAAGATAAAGAAATGAGGCAGAATCAATAAATGTAAAGAAGTAGCCAATGAGGGAGAAGGAAAACAAGGGAGTTTGGTTTGTGTTTCTAAAGCCAAGTAAAGAAGTATATCAAAGAAGAGGGAATGAGAATAGTTAACTGGGTCAAATACTGTTGACAGAACTATAAGAACAGAAGATAAGAATTCAGATTTAGCAAACTGGAGGTTATTAATGAACTTGAGAAGAGCAGTTTTGGAGAAAGAGTGTGGTTCATGAAAAGCCTGATTGAATGGTTTTCAGGGAAAAATAAATTACAGCCAGACAACTCTATCAATATTTTTGTTTCTGTAAAGGGCAGCAGAGAAAGGAAGTAGTACTTATGGGGTTGTGGGGCAAAGAGAAAGATTTTTAAAGATAGGAGAAATAACAGCATATTTATATGCCAATGGAAATAAATAGATAAATACATGGAAATAAATAGAGATAAAAAATAGCAATAAAGAAGATACAGAGAACTGCTGAGGTGATGTCCTTGAGTAGCTGAAATTAAATGGTGTTTGAGATTGTCTGAATGCTCGTTTCTTCCAAAAATTCATACATTAAAACCTAATCAGCAATGTGATGCTATTTGTAGACTGGGTCTTTGGCAACTGATAAGGTTATAAGAACGGATCCTTCATAGATAAGATAAGCACCCTTATAAAAGTGGCCTCAGAGAGCTGCCTTACTCCTTTCACTAAGTGAGGACACAGTGAGAAGGCACATCAATGAAACAGAAACTGGGCCTTTACCAGACACCAAATTTGTCAAATCCTTGATTTGGGTCTCCCCAGCCCTTGGAACTGTGAGAAATAAATTTTTGTTATTTAAAAGCTTCCCAGCTTATGGCATTTTTTAAATAGCAGCCCAAACACACTAATGCAAATGTTTGTACTGATAATCAGGTACTGCTATAACAAATACCTAAAATGCAGAAGTGGCTTTAAAACTGTAATAGGTAAAGGATGGAAGTGTTTGGAGGTGTGTGCTAGAAAAAGCCTACATTGCTATAAACAGACTGTTAAGGGTGGCTCTGAAGAAGGCTTGGAAGGACAGCAGGGGAGTTATAGAGAAAGCCTCAATCTTCTCAGAGAATATGTAAGTGGTCATGATCAGAATATTGGTAGAAATATGGATGGCAAAGGTCATTCTGATGAGTTCTTAGAAAGAAATAACATATTAATGCAAAATGGAGAAAGGCAATCTTTGTTATAAAATGGCAAAGAACTTGGCTTAATTGTGTCTGTGTCCTAGTATTCTGTTGAACTATTTCTGTGTCCTAGTATTTTCTTGAAGGTAGAACTTGCGAATAGTGAAATACAACATTTGGCTAAAGAAAGTTTTAAGCAAAGTGTTGAAGGTGCAACTTGGCTTCTAATGTAAAAAATAGTGAAATAATTTAAAGATGGAATTTTAAATAAAAAAATGAAGCAGAACTTAAAGATTTGAAAAACTCTCAGCCTCTCCAAATTGTAACAAATGAAAAAGCATGTTTGGGAGAGAATACTAATGGTGAAGCCAAGTGAACATTTGACAAGATTAACATGAATCAGCCAAGTTCTATTCATCAAAACTATGGAAGAATGACCCCAAAGGCATTTTGGAGATTACCAGGGATACCCCTCTTATTACAGGCCCAGAGTGCCGGGACCTCAGGGACAGAATAATTTCAAAAGAGGGGCCATAGGTGCCCACAGGACCCACATACTCGCTGGCCAGTACAACCCCAAAGCTCTGCTCCCAGCATTCTGGTGCAGCAGTCTTTGGCCACCCCAGGTTCAGCTCCAGTGGGCCCAGGTGTGGTACAGGCAGTAGTTGCCACCCCTCTGGAGGACACAGACAGTAAACCTTGCCAACATCTGTGTGGTGCCACCTCTGCCAGTTCTCAGACTACACAAGCTGTGGAAATGTGGCTACCTCCATCTAGATTTTGGAGGATGGAGCCACCCAGAGTTTTAGGCGTGCAATCTAGGCAGAGTGCTGGGTTGAGATGGCTGAGAGTGGGGCAATTGCAGAGAGTCTCCACTAGGTCAATGCCTAGGCTGTACCTAGTGGGGTACAGCCACCCCCACGATCCCAGACCAGTAGAGCCACTGGCATGTGAATCCAGCCTGGGAAAGCCACAGACAGGTGACTCCAACCCTTGAAAGCTGCAAAGCCATTAGGGGAGGGTTACCCAGAGCTTTGGGGACTCAATCCCTGCCTAGTAAAGCTGCAGAAATATGACCTCTCCCCCGGAAGGTCTGGAGGGCAGAGGCTCAAGTCAAATAAGATTATTCTATATCCTTAAGGTTTTGGACTTAACTTGCAATCTGCTGCCCCTTTCTTCTTTCCTATTTCTCCTTTTTAGAATGAGAGTTATCTATCCTATGACTGTCTCACCACTGTAATTTGAAAGCACATAACAGGTTTGATTTCATAGGTTCATAACTGGAGAGTAATTTGCCTCAGAATGAATCATACCTTGAGTCTCATCCATATCTAATTGAGATGATAGTTAGATGAGACTCTGGACTTTTGACTTTTGAGTTGATGCTGGAAATAATAAACACTTTTGGGGCTACTGGGATGGAATGAATGATTTCTGCTTCTGAAAAAGACAAGTTTTAGTTGGCCAGCAGCACAATTCTATGATCTAAATATCTGTGTTCCTCCAAGATTCAAATGTTGAGACCTAATCACTAATTTGATGCTGTTCAGAGGTGAGGAGTTTTGGGAGATAATTATGTCATGAGGGCAGAGCCCCAATGAATAGGATAAGTGACCTTACAAAAGAAGCTCCAGAGAGCTGCCTTGCCCCTTCCACCCATGTGAGGGCACAGTGAGAGGGCATCATCTATTAACCAAAAAGTGGGGCTTCACCAGATGTCAAATCTGCCAATGCCTTGACCTAGGACTTTCCAACCTCCAGAACTGTGAGAAATGAAGTACTGTTGTTTAAAAGGAAACCAGTTTATGATACTTTGTTATAGCAACCTAAACGGACTACAGCAACATGCAATGTGCAAAAGGAGAGACTACTCTCAGATAAGAACAGAAACAGGTCCTCCAGTAAAAGATGGAAAGAAACAGTAAAGGGCACAGATGCAAGGAAGCTGGTGAGTATGGTGACAGAAATTTTTGGAAACTCTCTTCCAATTGCTTCTATTTTCTCTATTTATTGATTGTATATTACTCATCAGCCACACAGCCTTGAAGAGATTATAATTTGGATTTCTTGTTTGAGTGACGGGGTGGATGAGGATGTCTTTAGATTCACAAAGGAAAGACAGGAGGAGGCTCAATGTTGAAAAGACTACAAACTGTGATGCACACTGACTTTGGGGTGCCTCTCAGATAACTTACTTCATAAATGCAAGGAGCTGAATTTAGTTACAATTACATGAAGTCAGTTAATAAATATAATAAGGTTATATCCCCTCAAGTTTTTCTCAATTAGTATTAAAATTATAAAAATTAGTATATACATATATGTGTGACACTCTTTTTATATTTCTGTTCTGAACATGAGGACTTATAATTTAACCAATGAACTATCAGTTTAAGAATATCACTTGCCTAGCATGAGACAACTTACTATTCCTAAATACTTATAAATATTAGGAGAAAAAGCATGTTGAATATATCAGAAAAATGCCC